>NW_020174826.1:622288-801621 GCF_003031525.2 Neophocaena asiaeorientalis asiaeorientalis
ATTTCTTTTTTTTTTTTTTTTTTTTTTTTTTTTGCGGTACACAGAACTCTCACTGTTGTGACCTCTCCCATTGTGGAGCACAGGCTCCGGACACACAGGCTCAGCGGCCATGGCTCATGGGCCCAGCCGCTCCGCGGCATGTGGGATCTTCCCGTACTGGGCATGAACCAGTGTCCCCTGCATTGGCAGGCGAAATCTCAACCACTGTGCCCCCAGGGAAGCCCTGCTTTACTGTGTTTGAGGTTTCCTTTCTGCAGGCTGCAGAGTCCTAGCTCCTCCTGCTTCTGGTGTCTGTCACCAGTGGGTAAGTTTAGTCCAGTGTCTTGTGTAGGTTTCCTGGTGGGAGGGACTGGTGCCTGAGCTCTCGTAGGTGGAGCTGGATCTTGTCTCTCTGATGGGCTGGAGTCATCAGGTGGTGTGTTCAGAGGTGTCAGTAAACTTAGTACAACTTTTGGCAGCCAGTCTACTGATGGATGGGTTTGTGTTCCTGTCTTGCTTTTTGTTTAGTGTAAGGTGTGTAACACTGGAGCCTGCATGCAGTTGGGTGGAGCCAGGTCTTGGAGTTGAGATGGAGACATCTGGGAGAGCTCTCACTGTTTAATATTCCCTGGGGGCCTAGAATTCCCTGGTTGTCCAACATCCTCAGCTGGGTGCTCCCCCACCAGAGAAACAGGCCCAACCCTTAGCCAGGGAATGAAGACCCCACAAGCTGCATGGCATGGCAGAAAGAATAAAAGAAAGGAGGGGGGAAGAAAACAAACAGATCAACAAACCCCAAGACAAATGGTAAAAGCAAAACCAAACAAACAAAAACAAAGAAACACATGCACAGAAAAAGAAACAAAAGCAAAAGCAAACAAAAAAACAGAATAACCAGACAAAAGTACTCAAAAATGAAATCAAACAATTAAAAACAAAACTAACAAAGACAAAAATCAAAATGAAAGCAGAATGCAAACTACAAGAAAAATCAACAAAAACATTAAACAAACACACAAAAATGATCTAACAAACAGGATAAAAAAAATCAGAACAGGGCTTCCCTGGTGGTGCAGTGGTTGAGAATCCACCTGCCGATGCAGGGGATGTGGGTTCATGCCCCAGTCCAGGAAGATCCCACATGCTGTGGAGTGGCTAGGCCCATGAGCCATGGCCACTGAGCCTGCACATCCAGAGCCTGTGCTCTGCAATGGGAGAGGCCACAACAGTGAAAGGCCCACATACCAAAAGGAAAAAAATTGAAAAAAACAGAACAAAGAAAAATACAAAAACCAAGAAAAATCACAAAACAAAAAATAAAGTAAAAATAGAAAAATTTTAAAATTTAAAATTTAAAAATTAAATATATAAAAATTAAAATAATAATAATAATAATACAGCAGAACAAAACATTTAAAAATAATAGCAATAATAATATTTTCCTGAGGTCTCAGCTGTCAGTGTCCTTGCCCCCATCATGAGCCACAGCCAAACTCCTCTTCCCCAGGACGTCCTCCAATTCCTCTAGGTAGGTAGATCTCTGGACCTGCTCTGGGCACTGTGCGGGCAGCTCAGACTCTGACCTGGCCCCATTACCATGTGTACCTGCCCCCAAATTCCACAGTTGCTAGGGAACACTAGTTGTTCATTCAGATATTCCACAGACACAGGGTTTCCCAAGCCTATCACAGGGATTTAATCTGCAGCTTGTGCAGGTGCACAGAAAGATTTTCATTCCTCTTCTTTAGTCACCCCTCCCCTGGGGCTGAGTTGTGATTTTATCCCCACCTCTTCAAGTGGGCCATCCGCAGGAGTCTGTTCCTGAGGCTGCCCTAGAGCACTTGGGTCTTCCCTGGTGAGGACAGGGCACGGCAATGGCATGGCTGCCGGAGTCACAGGAGCCCCGTTGGCAACCGGTGCACCAGGGAGTGAGTGGCTGCAAGAGATCTGGTCCTTTCAGCGATGAGGTGCACAGAGAAGCTGGTGGCCACAGGTGTGAGAGCTCATCATTTGTTTTTAATAGTTAGACTATGATGTGCCTTGGCATGGTTTTATACATATGTATAGTGTTTTGGTTTCATTGAGCTTCTTGAATTATAAATTTATGTATTTTACAAAATTTAGGAAATTTTCTACCTTATTCATTCGAAATTATTGTGTGCCCTATCTTCCTCTCCATCAAGGATTTCAATTACGTTTGTGCTAGAAAGTTTATTAATGTTCAACAGGTCATTGAGTCTCTGTTCACTTTTCTACTTATCATTTTTCCTCTCTGTACTTCAATTTTGGTAGATTCTACTGCCCTGATTCATTACACTAAACATTTTCTTCCATGGCATCTAACATGTAGTTAAACTCATCCAGTGAATTTTTGCCTCTGATATTCTATTTTTCATCTCAAGAATTTGCATTTGCTCATTTTTAAAATAGGTTTCCTTTTTTCCTCCTAATCATGTTCATATTTTCTTTTAAATTCTTGACTATATTTAAACCTACTTTAAATTCATTTTCTGCTCATCCCATCACCCCATTTAAGGGCTCCAAAACTATAGCCCATGGGACTGTTTTTGAATGGTCCATGAGCAAAGAATGGTTTATGTATTTTTATAAAGAATTGTAAAAACACACAACACAATAAAATGAAGAAAAATGTGACAGAGGCAATATGAGGCCTAAAATATTTACTTTCTGTCCCTTTGCAGAAAAACTTTGTTGATGCTTAATCTGTATCATTTCTGAGTTCATTTCTGCTAACTGATTTATCTTCTGGTTATGGGTTTCATTATTCTATTTCTTTACATGTATAGTAATACTTAATTGGATGCTGGTTATTACAATATGCATACTTTGTTGGTTGTCTATAGTCTAAATTTGTGCAACAATGAAGGTGAAAAGTCATATAAAGTACTAATATTGTTATTTTTGTGCTTTATTGAGTTGTAATTCACATACCATACAATTTACCCATTTAAAGTGTACAATAAAATGGCTTTTAGTACATTCACAGAGTAGTGTATCCATCACCACAATTAATCTCAGATTACTTTCATTACTCTAAAAAGAAACCCCACATCCCTTAACTAACAGACCCCAAGTGCCCCATCCCCTACAGTCCTAGGTCACCACTAATTTACTTCCTGCATCTATAGATTTGCGTATTATTGACATTTCATTAAAAGTAATCACATAATATGTCATCCTTTGGGACTGGCTTCTTTCACTTAGCATTATGTTTTTAAGGTTCATCTATGTTGTAGCATGTATCAATATCTCATTCCTATTTATGACTGAATACAACATTTGTATGACTATACCACATTTTATTTATCTATTCATTTGTTGATGGACACGTGGGCTATTTTTACTTACTTGTATTATGAATAATGATGATATAAACATTCTTATACAAATTGTTCATTTACATGTATTTTCATTTCTCTTGGGTATATACCTGGGAATGGAATTGCTGAGTTATATGGTAGCTATATATTTAACTATATTAGAAACTACCAGACTATTTTCCATAGTGGTTATACCAATTTACATTCCTACTAGCAATGTATGAGTGTTCTAATTTCTCTAAAACTATGACTATTATTTCTCTTTTTTTAAATTATAGCCATGGTAGTGGGTGTGAAGTGGTATCACACTGTGGTATTTATTTGCATTTCCTTGATGGCTAATGTTGATTTTCAAAAAGTTTCTCCCATGCTGTGGGCTGTTTTGTCACTTTCTTCATGGCGGCTCTGGAGCACAAAATTTTTATATTCAGTGATGTCCAGTTTATCTATTATTTATTCTTGTGTGTGTGTGGCTTTGGCGTCATATCTAAGAAACCCATTAGCTAATCACAAGGCATGGAAATTTACTTCTGTGGGTGTTTTTCTAAGAATTTTAGCCCTTACATTTAGGTATTTAATCTGTTTTGAATTATTTTTTTGTATGACATGAGGTAGGGGGTCCAACTTCATTATTTCACATCTGGATATTCAGTTGCTCCAGCACCATTTATTGAAAAAACATCTTTTCCCCCATTGAATTGTTTTGGCACCCTAAAATTGTTTTTTTTTTTTTAATTTTGAATCCTAAGAAATGATCTCAGTAATGTCCATGAGTCTCCAAATAACACTGGGAACTGCTATAGAGAATGAATTTAGATATTTGTATTCAATGTAGGACATTCCCAGAAGCCATTTGAAAAACATGCTTTCAATGTGTCCTAAATCCTTTTCCTCCTGAGATAAAGAGATTATGCAGAGTAGTATGGCTATCATATATAATTGAGTAAAATGTGGTTTCTAGCCTTATGAATGGCCCCCAATTTCTTTAAAATATTTTAGCATATCTTCATCACTCATTGCCCATCTTTAGCTATGATAAGACTGAATAAGACCTTACAGGACCCAAGTATTGTTTCACACAATTTCTGTTTCTCTTACTCAAATAAAGATAAACTTGCAGCTATCTTATTTAATCCTCAAAGTTATGAGTTTAAGTTCTCAGTATAGATAGACTTCTTCAAATGAATTTTGTCCCAAAACTTACTGTGTAGCCTCAGCATATTTCTAAATTTCTTCAAGCCTCAGTTTCCTCATCTATAAAGTGAAGACAACAATAAGACTTCATATTATTTGTGTAAGCACTTGGCATAGCTTTGGGCTTATAGTAAGGGCTCAATACATGTTAGCTGTAGTTAATCAACAAAAAAATATTCACTGATTATCAATAACAAGCACTGTGTTAAGTACTGGAAATAACAAGATAAATAAGAACCAGTCCTTGACTCTAAAGCAGGGACTGATATATGTTGTCTCTACCAGGCTGTTATATATTTGCTTAAATATTCCCTCTTTGGGTGTGTTTTCATGCTTAGTCATCCTCTTTGCTCTTCAGACATTCAATGGTTTCTTTGTTTTTATCTACCTTCCCAAAATACAATGAGATATGCACAAGGTGATCAATATCATCATTTACATTTTGGCTTAAACTCATTTACACCAACGGGTGTATTAAGGTTCAGTCGTCATTTGTTTCCTCATTTATTCATCAATCCAATCATCAAAATTTATTGAGCACTTACTAATGTCAGGCACTGAGCAAATTATTGAGAATGATTCCTAAACTAAAAGAATATAAGTTATGAACATGAATAACAAGAATTCAAGATGATATGATAATTACTTAAAGATAATTATAAACAAATGCTGTAAATGTTCAAAGAAAAATGAGGCAAATCTGTTTGAAGGTATAATGTCAGCAATGGATTACAATCTTCAAGAATAACATATAAATCAACAAGAATAAATGAAGAATTTCTAAGTGGAGAGAGCAACAGTGTAAAGAGTAAGATTTTGTTAGGTGGAGAGAAAAAAAGGAGGACAAGGATTTATCCCTGCTCCAGAAAAATTCAATATCTTAAGAATGTCATTAAGGAAAATCAGTTTCAGTACTTTTAATATATCTGAAGTCTGCCCCCAAAAGCCTCAGTCTTTCTCCTCCCCTCCCTTTTTAACTTACTTTTTGCCTCACTCTTTCCTCTCGAGGCTTTGTTTAAGTAGTACAGATAACAGGAACTCAGATCCTATGCTAAATGTTGCCTCTTCTTATCATTTCATCACAACTGGTGAAACTGGTTTCATTATTATAAGATGACCATAAAGTCATTACCTTAGATATGTAATTCACATTTTTAGGACTAGTTTATGCTTTCCTGTCTCAAGTGTACCCACATCTATTACACTTCACCTATGGGAAACATGAAGAAGTTGTTCAAGGAACTTGAAGTTAGTGGAATGAACCATACAGACAAAGCAAAATAAACCTCAGGATTAGACCTGTCTTCAAGATGGAATAAGATTCAAAATCTCAAACACCTCAATATTTGATCATTCATGAAAAATAATTCCTGAAGAGATAGATAAAAAAGGAAAAGTCCAGGAAAATGCCCTATGTTTATCACTACAACATTGTATTGCCAAATCATATATAGTGTATTTGGCCTTTAGAAATTAGGCTGGGCTTAATCATATGATATGATCCAGTAAGACAAATTTTCCCCAAACAAGAAAAGCCTGCATTATCCAGGACAATTTCTTCTTTCCTTTGGTTCTTTTTCTGGTTCCTACTTTGAAAACATCCCACTCAAAACCCATCATAACACACTGAATATATTAAAAGTAAGTGTTCCAAAAATGAAAATTAAATTCAAGGAGAGCAAGACACAAAGATAACATTTAATAAGGAGACAAATGCTCTTTCTTTTTAACACATAAAGATCCACTCCCAGAACCAAGGTCGGTGGTTTCTTAGCCATGATCCAGCCAGCACTCCTCCTCAAGGAGTGAATGACATAAGCTTGAGGTTCCCCTAAGGTTAGGTTTTGTATCCAACATCCTGTACAGGTGGTAGGGACAGTGTTTGTAATGAAGAATCCTAACTCTTGATGAATTCCTGGAATTCAATGTAAGTGAGTGATAACGTGTATATGTGTTTGAGTTATTGATGATAATGGTAATAGTGAGGATGAATATTGCTAATATATGAAAACCTATAGCCATTGGTTGATAGTAAATGTAAGTTGCTGGAGAACTAGCATACTGAAAGAAAGAATTTTAGATTCTATATGAACTATGTATAAATAAAATTAAAGCCACTTATGTGATTGTTTATATTCCTATTTACTATACAATGTAATAGTGATATAGATATTAAATATATAGAATTATCTCTTTAATATATACTATTTGATTAAAAAGTTAATCTGTGTGTATGTAGTTGTCATGGTTTGTATCTCATTAAAAACATCATCTGCTTACAAGATTAAAAGAATAGAAGAAACATTACTGCTCATGCTAAATATATTATATATATAAAACATTCAAAATAGTAACAATTCACAGTTGAGACTATATTCCATTCTTGAATTATTTTGTTTAATAAGTCAGGTTATTGTTTTATTCTTAATTTCTCTCAGTTGAATGGACTGTAATTTCTTCTTGACCTTGTCATGTCTTTGAATCATTATAACCATTTGAAAGCAATTAAATACTTCATGTCCTGAAGAGTAAGTCTCTGAATTAGTTTCTATTGATTACTAGTAGGTTAATAATCACTCTAGCCTATTGTTTAGGTTCATACGACTGAAACAGATAACCTGAAATTTTATATATTAAATTCTTATGACAAATACCAGTGTTTACTGTGATATCTTCTTCAGCAAAGATTTTCTCACAGTTATTCATTCTTTGAGTATAAGTTGAGTAAGGCCAAGTTGCTTCCTAAAACCAGAACAGATTCTACTTTGTCCAACAAGAATGAAAAAAATCAGAATATAGTTTAAAGATACTTTTTTTCTACTGTAAATGGCACACAGATGGTGCCTAACTGTTATCTGAATCAATTCCAAAAATGTGCAAAATCCTTAATAGAACTGAAGATGGTTGAGGTTCTATGAATATCTTTAGAACTTATAAGTTTTTTCTAGACTTTAGGTTGAAATTTTATTACTTATAATGTTGTTTGTAGGAAAAACATTTTCAAGGGAAATGACTTTGGATGACATTTAACAATGTCTGTCTAATAAAATATTTTAATTTACTTTGTACATTATTGCATGGATAGAAAGACTCTAAAAACCCAAATACTTCTGACTTCACTCCCACTCTCTGGATAACTTGTATGCTCACAGATGGAGATTTTAACAATTTTATTTGGATTTCACTCTTCCTTGAAAGATGTATCATTCTGTTTCCAGACTCTCACTACATTATTTTCTTGCATTTAATTATTCTTTCTTCACTTTCATGTTCCTTCTTCTATTTCATCCCTTAACTTTCTTCTTATCTTTTTAATAGGAAGGTGAAAAAAAGCAGGGGAGAAGAAGGTAAATGAATGGGAAAAAAAGAGAAGAGAGAAAAAAAGGAAGAAGAACAAGACTGTGAATCGTATGATTCTAACAGAAGGCCTGGCATATGCTCAATGACTCTCATACACAAGCCCATGTCCACGTCTATGAAATGACCATGACATGCCAATATTTCCTATTGTGGAGTCAAAGATGACTTGAAAACAGTCCTGGAAATCCTTGGGCTCAAGGAAACATATAAATACATGTCATTTAAATCAAGTAGTAAATTGTGCCCCCATTTCCAAATGAATGTGGAAATCTTGAGTGTCCAGAATCAAAAAAGGGCCCATGCTTCCAAAATTAAAAAATTAATGGACAAGAGCCCAGCATAATTGAGAGATAGTACTTCTACTTGAACCAGCTCTCTAAGATCCCTGAAATAATATTTATTTCCTGGGTATGTTTCTGTTCAATGTACCAGTCACTCTACTGGGCCCTACCTTGCATAGATAAATGATAAGTGATCCCTGATTCCAAGAACCTCATCATACCACAAGGGAGGCAAATACATAGAAAGTAAGAATCTATAGGGTCTAATAAACAAAGAGTTATTTATTCTGCCTGTGGACTGGGATGGAAATGAGCAAAATCTTGGTAGAGACTCAAAATATCTTAAAAGAGCTTAAAGATTGAAAAATCACAATGAATTAGTTTGACTTGCAGACAGTTTTTTATGTATAGTAAGGATCAACTCAGAAGTGAATAGTAACTTTTTCTTCTGGCAAAACAGATATGAACAACCTTAAATATGTGTCTGAAGATGAGCTGATGGAGTCTTTCAGAGAAAAATAAAATTAATAAGATAGATATTTTACTCTATAATTTACTCTATGTCAGAGTCAGCACATTCAAATACCTAGAAGGGTTAAACAGAAAGTGTAAATGAATGAATGAAACAGGGTACAGATTAAATATATATGAATGGAGTTCATTTCCATAAAGAAAACAAAATACCATCTCAGGTTATCTTTCATTTGTTTCACTTTTGATAAATACATGGGTGAAGATACATAATTCTCTGACATTTGCCCTCAATTTGGGAAACAATAGGAATTGTTGGGGACTGTGGTAAACTGGAGAGCATGCCCAAAGAGGGTAATTGCTACTTAGCTTCTGCCAATTTTCGGTATTCCAGAATGTGGGGCAAATATTAATAGATAATTAAAATGAATTGAAAATACTTTTTATGTGAATTATTCTAATTTTTATGAGGTATAGTTTACATAAAATTAAATTCATTCTTTTTATTTGTACAATTCAGTGAGTGTTGGTTACTGTATATGGTCATGTACACACCACCAAAGAGCATTTTCATCATCCTCCAAATTTTCCTAATGTAGCTTTTTGGTCAGTCCTTTCCTACTACAACTGGCCCTTAACAATCACTTATGAATCTTCTTTTCTTGTAGTTTTCCCTTTAAAAATGTTTTATATAGAGGAAATCATACAATATGAAGTATTGTGTGACTTGCTTCTTTTACTTAACATAATGATTTCAATATTCACCCATGTTGTTTCATGTATAAGTATGTACATGTATTTTTATTTTTGAGAGGTATTCCATTGTATGGTTATATCACAACTTGAGTACCATTAACCAGTTTCCAGAGAGCTGAGCTGTTTCAAAAATTTGACTATTATGCATAAAGTTACTAAAAACATTTTTCCACATTAATTTATCTTTGGGCAATATCTAGAAGTGGATCTGCTGGATTTTATTGGTGTGTATTTAATTTAATAAGAAACTATTTTCTAAACTGTTGTACCATTTTACATTTTGCATTCTCACCAGCAATATTTCAGAGTTCCAGTTGCCCCACAACTTCTCTAACACTAGGTATATATGGTCTTTTTTGTTTTAAATTTTAATTATTCTAATGCATTTGTATTGGTATCTGCTTATGGTTTTAAATTGTATTTTCCTAATGTCTAATGATGTTGAGCATCTTTTTTTTATGTGCTTATACCTACTTATGTATCTTCTTTGATAAAATTTTGTTTCAAAGTTTGTGTCCATGTTTTGGGTTAATTGTCTTATAATTGAGTTGTAAATTTTCCTTATAAACTCTGTAGATAAGTTCTTTATCAGAATGTGTTTTGAAAATATTTTTCCTAGTTTATGGATTTTTATTTTTTGTGTACAGATAGATTTCCAACTGGCTTATATTCTTTCTGACTGTATCTTTTGAAGAGAAGAATCTTTTAATTATTCTTAAATTGAATTTGTCAATTTTTTTCTCTCATGGTTCATGATACTTATATTCTATCTAGGAATCATTGGCTAACCCAGGGTCACAAAGAGTTTCCTTTATGTTTTCTTCTAGAATTTTTATAGTTTTGATTCCTACATTCAGGTCCATGTTTCATAATATCAAATTTTTAATATTGTCAAAGTTCATTGTTTTTCCATATGTGTATCAAATTGTACCAACACTGTTGGTTGAATAGACTTTCCTTTTCCTATTGAATTATCTTGTCAAGGTTGTCTAAAGTTAATTAGCAAGTCATGTGTGAGTCTATTTCTGGATTCTTATCTGTTCCATTGATCTATATGATTGTTCTTATGCCAGTACCACATTGTCTTTAGTAATGTATCTTTATAAGTATTTAACTCAGGGAATATAAGAGTACAGATTTTTCTTCTTTTTCCACATTGTATGGACTACTCTAAATACTTGGAGTTTCCATATAAATTTTAGAATAAACTTGTTAATTCCTATGAAAGTGTTTTGATTTGAATTTGAGAGATGTTGCACTGGATCTGTAGATCAGTTTGGGAGAAAGCAATACCTTAACAATATTGAGTCTTTCAAACAATGAAATACCTTTATTATTCAGAAGTGTTTTGCCATTTTTAATGTACACATCTTACATATGTTTTGTTAAGCTGATGATAATGTCATGTATTTTGTTGCTGTCATATATCATATAGTACTTTTTTAAACTTGTCATTACTAATTATTCATTTCCAGTATATAGAAATTCAGTTAATATTTTACATTGATTTTATATCTTATGATATCATTCACCACTTCTTGATTTTAGCAGTTTTTTAAAGTAAATGTATATTTAGGATTTTCTATATGGATAATCATGTGAGCTGTGAATGAAGAAAATTTATATATATTTTTACAATTGGTATGTTTTTTTTCTTGCTTTATCTTCATTTATTGAAGTGGCAATGAACTCCAAATATATTGACTAAAAGTGATGAGGACAACTTTTCACCATTAAGTAAAAGCATAATTTTGCTGTAAGTGTTTTTCTGTTTGTTTATTTTTTGTTCATGTGTTCTATCTACAATTGAGTAAGGAGTGTTGAAAATCTCCAACTGTAATTGTGGATTTGTCTGTTTGTCCTTGCTGTTCTATCATTTTCCTTCATGTACTCTGAAGAACTGTCCTGAGATACTTCAGATCCTATCTTTAGGATTATTAGGATTGTTTTATCTTTCTGATTTAAGTAAACTTTTTTCACCTTGCAATTTCTTTATCTCTGTTAATACTTATTTTACTTTAGTGTTGCAAGGATATATTTTTCATCCTTTTATTTTTAACCTATTTCTTTATATTTAAAGTAAATTTCTTGAAGATAGCATATATTTGGGTCTTCTTTATTTTATTTTATTTTATTTTTTTTTAAACATCTTTATTGGGGTATAATATGAAAGCTCCTGGGTCTTCTTTAAATCCAATTTGACCATCTCTACCTTGGATTGAGTATTTAGACCATTTACATTAAATGTATTTATTGATATAGTTGGGCTTAAATCTGTTCTCTTGCTATTTGCTGTCTAGTGTCCCATCACTTCTTTGTTTTTTCTTTCTCTTTTCCTGCCATTTTTGAATTGAGTTATTTTTATAATTGCATTCTGTCTCCACTATATTCTTATTAGCTATTAATATATATCATAGTTCCACTTCTCAATTGTTGACCTGCATTTTATAATATGCATCTTTAACTTATCATAGTTACCTTCAAATAATAATATACCATTTCTTGCATATTTTAAGAAACTTACAACTGTATGCTTCTATTTTTTGTCTCCTACAATTTATACTATCATTGTCATATATTTTACTTTTACATGTTATAAACCCCACAATATTTTACTATTCTGTTTTAGACTATCAATGATTTTTAAAGAGATTAAAAATAAAAGAGATTTTTTTCTGTTTACTCACATTTTTACCATTTTTGGTACTAATTCATTTCTTTGTGTAGAGATAGATTTCCAACTGGTTTATATTCTTTCTGACTGTAAAACTTATTTTAATCTTTCTTATAGTGCAGGTACGCTGGTGATAAATTTTCTCAGTGTTTGTTTTTAATCTGGAAAATTATTTATTTTGCCTTTATTTTTTAAAGAGACTTTTGTTGGTTGTAACAGTCTCAGTTGACAAGTTGTTTTTTTTCTTTACCCAGTCAACATGTAATTTCATTGACTTTTGGCTTACTTTATGATAAGAAGTCTACTGTCATTATTAGCTTTGTTCTTCTCTATTTCTCTATATGTTTCTTTTTCTCTGATTGCATCAAGAATTTTTTTTTTTTTTTTTTACTTTTGGCCTTTAGCATTGTGGCTGTGATGTTCCTAGGTGTATTTAGCCTGATTAGGATTCTTTGAGACTCTTGGAAATATTTTTTATTGGTACAGGGCAGCAGAATATGTTACCTCAAAATATGCTGCTTGATATATTAATTAATTTTGAGTTGTAGACACTGGATAAACAGAAAATTCAAGGAGAGGGTTTCTCTGAATTCCCCTTATCTGCCTAAAGACAGATCCACTGAAAGGAACTCTATTGTCATAGATATCCTCCCTGGGATTTTCATAAACTAGGGAAATTGACTCATCACAGGAGAGGAGATCAGAAGTTGACACCACACCAAGACAAATTTTGTCACAAATATCTCCTGTCTATTCCTCTAAGGACCAATTCATCTTTCTTAAAAATTACTTACTCTTTCCTACAAGGCTTATATCCCCTCTTCCCTTTCCCTATTAAGATGGTATTTAACCCTACATTCTAAAGCCACCTCTTTGAGTAACTCATTTTTCCTGGATATCACCCATGTATACATGGGGTATTAATGTTAGTAAATTTCTATTTGTTTATCTCTTTTTAATCTATCTTTTATTACAGGAGCCTCTAAGAACTCAGAAGGGTAGAAGGATAATTATTTTTCCTCCTTTACATTGGCTTCAATCAATCTTGGAGAAAATTCTTGGCCAGTATCTTTACACATATTATTGTACCCCAATTTCTCTCCTATTTCATTTTGGGATATCATTCCAAGTATTTCATAGAGTTTTATAGTGTCCCACATATGCCCCGAATGCCTTTATAGACATTTATTTCCTTAATGTTAATATGCTTTATTCCCAAAAACTACTCTGTTAAATATTTTAATTTATTAAGTTTACCTGTAGGAACTTCCATGATAAAATGATAATTCAGGCACTATTAAATTTAAGTCTAGGGGGAAAAAAAGCAGAATTTCACATCTTCTTTGTATATGAGGGCTGAAATAACTATTTTTGGTATTTTCTGTAAAGGAGAGAATGATCCCTTGAGATTTGCACAAATTTCTTGATTATAGACAGTGGCACCAGGAATGTTCAAACTGGATTGCTTCCAAATACAAAAAACAAAACAAAACAAAACAAAACAGAAAAACCCAAAAAACTAAGGCAGGGCTTTTGGAGTTTAACAAACAAAATGTCCATTAATTTAGGCCATCTGGCAAGTGCTTCTGTGTTTGGGTCATAAAGTCAGGGATCTTTCTGCTCTGTGGTTTTTAACCAGATTATTTGTAATGATGAGGTTCAGATAGTCAACATTAGGCAAGATTATCCCAAACTATCATTTACTAATCTTTTTTATAGTGGATCTTCCAAAATGGTCCTTTGGATACATGTTAGTTTTCATTAAACCCTGTTTACTCCTTCCTTCATTTTTTCTTTTGTTGTCCATTGTAAATTCTTGCCAAACCATACTTTTTACATTTCTCCACAGGAAAGCACTATATTTAAACTTTAAGAATTTAAATATTACCTTCATGATATTTTTCTTATTTACATACCACTTATACCAAAATTTACTTTTTAACTAAATAGATTTTTTACTTAGCCTTATCTTAAGCAATTATATTCATCAGATTAGTGGTTCTCAATCTTTAGCACACATTGGAATCACCTAGAGGGCTTGTCAAATAAAACAGACTGCTGGGCCTCACCCCCAAAGTTTCTGATTCAGGAGGTCTAGGGTAGGGTTTGATAATTTGCATTTCTAATAAGGCCCCAGG
This sequence comes from Neophocaena asiaeorientalis asiaeorientalis, assembly GCF_003031525.2. Classification (NCBI taxonomy): domain Eukaryota; kingdom Metazoa; phylum Chordata; class Mammalia; order Artiodactyla; family Phocoenidae; genus Neophocaena; species Neophocaena asiaeorientalis. The sequence continues at coordinate 636,483 of NW_020174826.1, forward strand.
TGATACTGATGTTGTTTGTTTGGGAACCACATATTAAGAACCTCAACATTGTGGTTTTGTTGTGTTAATTATGCAAACACACATATATCCACACACGTTTTCTAATGCAGTTATAGATATTCAATATATAATTATTAAAATCAAAAATTTGTTTCATGAACCACCAACAAATTTTCTCACCTATCACACTTTTTTAGGAGGAATTGTCTAGCAGATCTCACTTGATTTTCCTGATGAATAATCCTCTATCTGATTATTCTTACTTCTTCTCTGTTTTTCTCCTTTGATTTTAAAATTCTGAATGCCTATTATGTTACCTGACTAAAGATAGCATGTCACTTGGCATACCCCATACATCCAGCATAGAGGGTTATCAGTTGCCCATTAGTTGCTGGGAACAAAAATTTTGCCTCAAGAAACCTAAGGAAAATAAAGTGTCCAACATTCACTAACACAGAAAACTCAGTTTTCACACTATGACTTAGAATAGCACTGCACCCTCTCTTCCCCTTACCTCTGCCGCTAAATCATTATTCTGAATCCTAGAAGTCCATGCTCTCTTCATCATGTTACTACTATATTAGTGGTAAGTAATGGATTTGGAAAATTGCATTTAAGGATGGTTCTTAACTGACACATATTGACACTGAAGAATATAAATGCTGATTACACGAATAATATGGCAAGTAGATTACTGAGATATCAGTATTATTTTTATTATTGTCTAATGAACATTACTATTACTAATGCTCTTAAGTCAACAATGACAGAGTCACCAAAGTCAGAAGAAAAATGGAAATTCAAGGCATTTACTAAAACCATACCCAAGCCATTTAGGTTAAGACACTCGGTGCCATATTTTCATGAACAAAAGGGAAATGTACACCTTGCTTACTTTCACCCTTAGGATTTCCCTCACAATGCCTTTCTCATCTGGAACGTCTTCCTTTCTCACCTCTATCAATTCAAGCTTGAAATTTGCTTTAAGGCTCAGCTGGAACACCACACCTCTAACAGAGTCTTCATCAATCTTTTATTCCTTGGAACACCTAAAGCAATTATAGAATGTACTGCTTAGCACTTATATTCTGTTACATATTTTTCAACATTGTTTAATAAATATTATTTTTTCCTCAACTGAAGAGAGAATGGTGTCCCCCACTATCCCTGTAACTGTGTTAAATATTTCTCAGTGATTCATTTTGATTGGGTTTATATATTCTAGTGAATCCTAAATAAACATCTAATTATATTGCTTTTCTTGTTATTTAAATCCATTTCTTATTTTACTCATAGATAAAAATAGTGTGACCTCAAATTCTACTATTATTCATTATATTATCATATATAAAGTTTATATATGTGTATATTTTACCTGCTGTCTTCTTACAAATTTTTCTTTAATTTATTATGGTCAATGCAATGCAACTTTATAGAGAATCGGTCATTTTAACTCAAATTCTTTAATACTGCAGATTATTTTCAGATTAGATGCCTAAACAAATAAGCTCTGACTACTTAAAGAATCAAGAAAAATACCCCTAATTTTATATCTGTAAGAAAGAAATTATAAAGCATGATATGATTTTTCTGCTTCAGAAAAAAATACATAATAGCTAGTATCAGGAAAATTAAAGTTGTGGCTATAAAATATCATATGACTAATTTTTTTTTTGCATTTTTCTTTTGTCAACAAGACATTTGGCATCATGTAGACAATGGTAATGTCTACATGATGTCAAAATGCTTACCTTAGCAGTCAACTGACACATGGGGGTGAAAATCAACAAGATTTCTTTCCTATACTTGACGGTATTTGACATGTTTAATGGAAACAGCCATATTAACTGATATTTTTAAAGTTTATATCATAGTCCCTCAAATTTAGACTGAGTCTGGAAAAACATGTATTATTTTGTGTCTGCAAGGAGGCCCCTTGTCACTCTATTAAACCTATGGAGGACTTCTGGCTTAAGGGAGAGATATTTTACCACTGTCGGATCTAGTTGAAATCTGCTGATGAGGAGGGAGAGATGCTTTATTGATCACAAACAGAAATTGTCTCAAGGAGCTTCTACCTTTACAAATAAAAGCTCATCTGAAAACTGTTGTGATACTGAAAGCATGATGAATTGGTTCAGAGGAGGAAACAGACCACTTTTTGATCAGAAATGCCACCACTTAACATTTTTCCTTTGTGAAAAAGCACAGAAAATTGTACTAAACTAAGCAGTCATCAATATGTCCTGCCATATTCTAATTACACCATATTTTTTTCTGTGTTTGATAATAATTCAGATTCTGACCGTTTCCTTTGAGGTGTGAAAACATTAAATTATAAACTCTAACACCCATTTTCCAAAAAACTACTAAGGTAAAACCAGTATCTAATGCTAAGGGGAAATAAGTCTTGGAGCCAGAAGACTTGGACTCAAGTCTCTGCTACCTCATTAACCAGTTCTGCTCTATCATTAACTAGTTATGTCACCTTGGGCTGTTTTAGTTTTCTGACTCTAATTCTCTCATTTATAAAATGCAAATATTAATATCTGCTTTGCCCTTCTGTGGTGAGACTAAATGAAATAAGAGATAGAAATATTCTCTGTAAACCACAAAATGCCAAAACAATAAAATAAAATAAAAATTGGCAGCCCAGATCACTGACATCTTTGTTATTGTTATTCATATTACCTGAAAGCAAATGGGCTTAGAGCTATCGCACATTTTCATGTACTCAGCATAGCTACAACTCAATCACTGCCCTTTAAAAATACAGGTGTTTAAAGTCCCACCCTCTTGTGAATATTTGGTGTCAAGTTGGATAAAGCACCTGCATGATTGATTTAATTATTTATTTTCTTTTGAATGTTAGTGCCATGAGGGCAGAATCTATATATATTTATTTGCAATTGGTCAATCAAAAGAAAAGCCTGAAAAATTCACAAAAAATAAAAGGTGCCTTGCAAAGATGGCAATCATATTAATAACTAAACAAATAAACCTACTCCAGTGTCATTCAATATGTAATGGTGGAAAAGATTGTCAAATTCATAGAATCTTAAGATCTGGAAGAGAGCTTAGAAATTGAATTCTCTACCTCTTTACCTCATGAGAGAATCCTCTCTACCATTTTAGAACCAGCCAGATCCTTTTCATTACATCTCAGCAGTCAAGTTTTTCTTCTCCACTCTACAGCTATGTGTTGCCTGGTTTCACAGTCATTCCTCAAGTGGAATAATAGATAGTCTAGATTTCTCCTGATTTTTTTCTGGGAAGTTATCACAAATTATTATGTCAGCTCTTGGTGAAAGATCTCAGAGAACCATTTAGGGGTGGAAGGACTGAGTGGCAATGAAAACAACATCTTTTGCCTGCTATTAAGATGACTTTTAAAGTGCTAAATAGTTTGGAAATTTATTTCAATCTAACATATATTTACACAATCCTAAATAAAATACATTTCATTTCTGTTTGTTAATATCTCAATGCCTCTATACAATTTTTTAATTAAACAAGCTTTTTTTTAGTAGGTATTCTGATAGTTTTACTCTGTTAGGTATTTTCAAATCTGTTTATTAAGAGGAGCTTCAAGATGGCAGAGTAAGACTTGGAGATCACCTTCCTCCCCACAAATACATCAGAAATACATCTACATGTGGAACAACTCCTACAGAACACCTACTGAATGCTGGCAGAAGACCTCAGACCTCTCAAAAGGCAAGAAACTCCACACATACCTGGGTAGGGCAAAAGAAAAAAGACAAAAGAATAGGGACAGGACCTGCAGCAGGGGGAGGGAGCTGTGAATGAGGAAAGTTTTCCACACACTAGGAAGGCCCTTTGTGGGTGGAGACTGTGGGTGGCAGAGGGGGTATGCTTCAGAGCCATGGAGGAGAGCTCAGCAACTGAGGTGCAGAGGGCAAAGCTGAGAGATTCAAAGGGGATGAGGAACCCAGCAGGAACCTCCTAACACCAAAGGGCCCACATCACAAAGGGTGGCACAGAGGATCACTGCCGACCAGCACTCACCAGCCCGAGAGGCTTGTCTGCTCACCTGCCGGGACAGGTGGGGGCTGGGAGCTGAGGTTCGGGCTTCAGAGGTTGGATCCCAGGGAGAGGACTGGGGTTGGCTGGGTGAACAGAGCGTGAAGGGATTAGAGCTCAACAGCTAGCCACGGGGCGAGTCCAGGAAGGTCTGAAACTGCCAAAGAGGCAAGAGACTATTTCCTTTTTAAATTTTTATTTATTTTTTATTTTTATTAACATCTTCAGTGGAGTATAATTGCTTTAAAATGGTGTGTTAGTTTCTGCTTTATAACAAAGTGAATCAGTTATACATATAAATATGTCCCCATATCTTCCCTCTTGCATCTCCCTCCCTCCCACCCTCCCTATCCCACCCCTCTACGTGGTCACAAAGCACTGAGCTGATCTCCCTGTGCTATGCGGCTGCTTCCCACTAACTACCTATTTTACGTTTGGTAGTGTATCTATGTCCCTGCCACTGAAGAGACTTTTTCTTGCCACTTTGTTTCCTGGTGCGTGGGGAGAGGGGATTCAGAGTGCCACTTAAAGGAGCTCCAGAGACAGACGTGAGCTACGGCTATCAGCTTGGACCCCAGAGACAGTCATGAGATGCTAAGGCTGCTGCTGCAGCCACCAAGAAGGCTGTGTGCAAGCACAGATTATTATTCACACCTCCCCTCATGGGCGTCTGTGCAGTCCGTCACTGCCAGAGTCCTGTGATCCAGGGACACCTTCCCCAGGAACACGCACAGTGCACCTCAGCTGGTGCAATGATATGCTGGCCTCTGCCGCCGCAGGCTCCCCCTGCATCTGTACCCCTCCCTCCCATCAGCCTGAGTGAGCTAGACCTCCCGAATCAGCTGCTCTTTTATTGTTTTTGTTTTTGTTTTTGCGGTACGCGGGCCTCTCACTGTTGTGGCCTCTCCCGTTGCGGAGTACAAGCTCCAGATACGCAGGCTCAGTGGCCATGGCTCATGGGCCCAGCTGCTCCACGGCATGTGGGATCTTCCCAGACCGGGGCACAAACCCGTGTCCGCTGCATTGGCAGGCGGACTCACAACCACTGCGCCACCAGGAAAGCTCTCAGCTGCTCCTTTAAACCCGTCCTGTCTGAGCGAAGAACAGACACCCTCAGGTGACCTACATGCAAAGTCGGATCCAAATCCAAAGCTGAACCCCGGGAGCTGTGTAAAAAAATAAGAGAAAGGGAAATCTCTTCCAGCAGCCTCAAGAGCAGCAGATTAAATCTCTAAAATCAACTTGATGTACCCTGCATCTGTGGAATATTTGAATAGACAAAGAATCATCCCAAATTGAGGAGGTGGACTTGGGAGCAACAATATATATATTTTTTACCCTTTTTTTCTTTTTGTGAGTGTGTATGTGTATGCTTCTGTGTGTGATTTTGTCTGTAGAGCTTTGCTTGTACCATTTGTCCTAGGGTTCTGTCTGTCAGTTTTGTTTTTTTTTTTACTTAAAAAGTTTTTTTCTTTGTAATTATTTTTATTTTAATAACTTATTTTATTTCATTTTACTTTATTTTATCTTCTTTCTTTCTTTCTTTTTTATTCTGAGCCATGTGGAGGACAGGCTCTTGGTGCTCCAGCCAGGCATCAGGGCTGTGCCACTGAGGTGGGAGAGCCAACTTCAGGACACTGAAGGTCCACAAGAGACCTCACAGCTGCACGTAATATCAAATGGCAAAAATCTCCCAGAGATCTCCATCTCAACGCCAAAACCCAGCTCCACTCACTGACCAGCAAGCTACAGTGCAGGACACCCTACGCCAAACAACTAACAAGACAGGAACACAACCCCATCCATTAGCACAGAGGCTGCCTGAAATCATAATAAGGCCACAGACACCCCAAAAAACACAACCAGACGTGGACCTCCCCACCAGACAGACAAGATGCAACCTGATCCACCAGAACACAGGCAGCAGTCCCCTCCACCGGGGAGCCTACACAACCCACTGAAACAACCTTAGCCAGTGGGGACAGACATAAAAAAAAATGGAAAATTACGAACTTGCATCCTGCAAAAAGGAGACCCTAAACAAAGTAAGTTAAACAAAATGAGAAGACAGAGAAACACACAGCAGATGAAGGAGCAAGGTAAAAACCCACCAGACTTAACAAATGAAGAGGAAATAGGCAGTCTACCTGAAAAAAATTAAGAATAATGATAGTACAGATGATCCAAAATCTTGGAAATAGAATGGAGAAAATATAAGAAAGTTTTAACAAGGACCTAGAAGAACTAAAGAGGAAACAAATAGGGATGAACAACACAAAAAATGAAATTAAAAATTCTCGAGAAGTGGTCAATAGCAGAATAACTGAGGCAAAAGAACGGATAAGTGACCTGGATGATAAAATAGTGGAAATAACTACTGCAGAGCAGAAGAAAGAAAAAAGAATGAAAAGGCTTGAGGACAGTCTCAGAGACCTCTGGGACAACATTAAACGCAACAACATTTGAATTATAGGGGTCCCAGAAGAAGAAGAGAAAAATAAAGGAACTGAGAAAATATTTGAAGAGCTTATAGTTGAAAACTTCCCTAATATGGGAAGGGATAGCTAATCAAGTCCAGGAAGCACAGAGTCCTATACAGAATAAATCCAAGGAGAAACACACCAAGACACATATTAATCAAAGTCTCAAAAATTAAATACAAAGAACAAATATTAAAAGCAGCAAGGGTAAAACAACAAATAACACATAAGGGAATCCCCATAAGGTGAACAGCTGATCTTTTAGCAGAAACTCTGCAAGCCAGAAGGGAGTAGCAGGACATAATTAAAGTGATGAAAGGGAAAAATCCACAACCAAAATTACTCTACCCAGCAAGGATCTCATTCAGATTTGACAGGGAAATTAAAAGATTTACAGACAAGTAAAAACTAAGAGAATTCAGCACCACCAAACCAGCTTTACAACAAATGCTAAAGGAAATGCTCTAGGCAGGAAACACAAGAGAAGGAAAAAACCTACAATAATAAACCCAAAACAACTAAGAAAATGGTAATAGGAACATACATATCGATAATTACCTTAAACATAAATGGATTAAATGCTCCAACCAAAAGACATAGACTGGCTGAATGGATACAACAAGACCCATATATATGCTATCTACAAGAGACCCACTTCAGACCTAGGGACACATACAGACTGAAAGTGAGGGGATGGAAAAAGATATTCCATGAAAATGGAAATCAAAAGAAAGCTGGAGTAGCAATTCTCATATCAGACAAAATAGACTTTAAAACAAAGACTATTACAAGAGACAAAGAAGGACACTAAAAATGATCAAGGGATCAATCCAAGAAGCAGATATAACAATTGTAATTATTTATGCACCCAACATAGGAGTGCCTCAATACATAAGGCAAATACTAACAGCCTTTAAAAGGGAAATTGACAGTAACAGAATCAAGTGGGACTTTAACACCTCACTTTCACCAATGGACAGATCATCCAAAATGAAAATAAATAAGGAAACACAAGCTTTAAATGATAATTTAAACAAGATGGACCTAATTGATATTTATAGGACATTTCATTCAAAAACAACAGAATACACATTCTTCTCAAGTGCTCAGGGAACATTCTCCAGGATAGATCATATCTTGGGTCACAAATCAAGCCTTGGTAAATTTATGAAAATTGAAATCGTATCAAGTATCTTTTCCGACCACAACTGTATGAGACTAGATATTAATTACAGGAAAAAAATCTGTAAGAAATACAAACACATAGTGGCTAAACAACACACTACTTAATAACCAAGAGATCACTGAAGAAATCAAACAGAAAATCAAAATGTACCTAGAAATAAATGACAATGAAAACATAATGACCCAAAACCTTTGGGATGCAGCAAAAGCAGTTCTAAGAGGGAAGTTTATAGCTATACAAGCCTACCTTAAGAAACAATAAACATCTCAAATAAACAACAACCTTACACCTAAAGCAATTAGAGAAAGAAGAATAAAAAAACCCCAAAGTTAGCAGAAGGAAAGAAATCATAAATATCAGATCAGAATTAAATGAAAAAGAAATGAAGGAAATGGTAGCAAAGATCAATAAAACTAAAAGCTGGTTCTTTGGGGTGGGGGCTTGAAGATGGCGGAAGAGTAAGACGCGGAGATCGCCTTCCTCCCCACGGATACACCAGAAATACATCTACACGTGGAACAACTCCTACAGAACACCTACTGAAGGCTGGCAGAAATGGGATAGGGAGAGTGGGAGGGAGGGAGACGCAAGAGGGAAGACATATGGGAACACATGTATATGTATAACTGATTCACTTTGTTATAAAGCAGAAACTAACACACCATTGTAAAGCAATTATACCCCAATAAAGCTGTTAAAAAAAAAAAAAGCTGGTTGTTAGAGAAGATACACATAATCACTAAACCATTAGCCAGACTTATCAAGAAAATAAGGGAGAAGACTCAAATCAATAGAATTAGAAATGAAAAAGGAGAAGCAACAACTGACACTGCAGAAATACAAAGGCTCATGAGAGATTACTACAAGCAATGTTATGCCAATAAAATGGACAATCTGGAAAAGATGGACAAATTCTTAGAAATGCACAACCTTCGGAGAATAAACCAGGAAGAAATAGAAAATATGAACAGACCAAACACAAGCACTGAAATTGAAGCTGTGATTAAAAATCTACCAACAAACAAAAGTCTGGGACCAGACGGCTTCACAGGCGAATTCCATCAAACATTTAGAGAAGAGATAGCACCTATCCTTCTCAAACACTTCCAAAATATATCAGAGGGAGGAACACTCCCAAACTCATTCTAGGAGGCCACCATCACTCTGATACCAAAACCAGACAAAGATATCAGAAAGAAGGAAAACTAAAGGCCAATAACACTGATGAACCTAGATGCCAAAATCCTGAAGAAAATACTAAGAAACAGAATCCAACAGCACATTAAAAAGATCATCCTCTATGATCAAGTTGGGTTTTTCCCAGGAATGCAAGACTTCTTCAATATACGCAAATCAATCAACGTGATACACCATATTAACAACTTGAGGGAGAAAACCCATATGATCACCTCAATAGATGCAGAGAAAGCTTTCAACAAAACTCAACACCCATTGATTATAAAAACCCTCCAGAGAGTAGGCATAGAGGGAAAATTCCTCAACATAATAAAGGCCATATATGACAAACCCACAGCCAACATCGTCCTCAATGGTGAAAAACTGAAACCATTTCCACTAAGATCAGGGACAAGACAAGGTTGCCCACTCTCACCACTATTATTCAACATAATTTTGGAAGTTTCAGCCACAGCAATCAGAGAAGAAAAAGAAATAAAAGTAATCCAAATTGGAAAAAAAGAAGTAAAGCTGTCACTGTTTGCAGATGACATGATACTATACATAGAGTATCCTAAAGATGCTACCAGAAAACTACTAGAGCTAATCAACGAATTTGGTAAATTAGCAGGATACAAAATTAATGCACAGAAATCTCTTGCATTCCTATACATTAATGATGAAAAAATCTGAAAGTGAAATTTAGAAAACAGTCCCATTTACAATTGCAACAAAAGGTATAAAATATCTAGGAATAAACCTACCTAAGGAGACAAAAGACCTGTATGCAGACAACTCTAGGACACTGATGAAAGAATTTAAAGATGATACAAAGAGATGCAGAGATATACCATGTCCTTGGATTGGAAGAATCAACATTGTGAAAAATGACTCTACTACCCAAAGCAATCTACAGATTCAATGCAATCCCTATCAAACTACCACTGACATTTTTCACAGAACTAGAACAAAATATTTCACAATTTGTATAGAAACACAAAGACTCCAAATAGCCAAAGCAGTCTTGAGAATTAAAAACGGAGTTGGAGGAATCAGGCACCCTGACTTCAGAGTTACAGTAATCAAGACAGTATGGTACTGGCACAGAAACAGAAATATAGATCAGTGGAACAGGATAGAAAACCCAGAGATAAACCCACGCACATAGAGTCACCTTATCTTTGATAAAGGAGGCAAGAATATACAGTGGAGAAAAGATAGCCTCTTCAATAAGCAGTGCTGGGAAAAGTAGACAGCTACATGTAAAAGAATGAAATTAGAACACTCCCTAACAACATACACAAAAATAAACTCAAAATGGATTAAAGACCTAAATGTAAGGCCAGACACCATCAAACTCTTGGAGGAAAACATAGGCAGAACACTCTATGACATAAATCACCACAAGATCCTTTTTGACCCACCTCCTAGAGAAATAGAAACAAAAACATAAATAAACAAATGGGAACTAATGAAACTTCAAAGCTTTTGCACAGCAAAGGAAACCATAAACAAGACCAAAAGACAACCCTCAGAATGGGAGAAAAGATTTGCAAATGAAGCTACTGACAAAGGATTAATCCCCAAAATATCCAAGCAACTCATGCCACTCAATATCAAAAAAACCAAACAATCCAATCTAAAAATGGGCAGAAGACCTAAATAGACATTTATCCAAAGAAGATATACAGATTGCCAACAAACACATGGAGGAATGTTCAACATCATTAATCATTAGAAAAATACAAATCAAAACTACAATGAGATATCTTCTCACACTGGTCAGAATAGCCATCATTAAAAAATCAACAAACAACAGATGCTGAAGAGGGTGTGGAGAAAAGGGAACCCTCTTGCACTGTTGGTGGGAAGGTAAATTGATACAGCCAGTATGGAGAACAGTTTGGAGGTTCCTTAAAAAACTAAAAATAGAACTACCATATGACTCAGCAATTCCACTACTGGGCATATACCTGGAGAAAACCATAATTCAAAAAGAGTCATGTACCAAAATGTTCATTGCAGCTCTATTTAAAGTAGCCAGGACATGGAAGCAACTGAAGTGTCCATCAGCAGAGATGAATGGAAAAAGTTGATGTCAGACATATATACAATGGAATATTACTCAGCCATAAAAAGGAATGAAACTGAGTTATTTGTAGTGAGGTGCATAGGCCTAGAGACTGTCATACAGAGTGAAGTAAGTCAGGAAGAGGAAAACAAATACCATATGCTAACACATGTATATGGAATCTAAAAGAAGAAAAAAAAAAGATCAGAATAACCTAGGGGCAAGAATGCAGGGGAATAAAGATTCAGACCTAGTAGAGAATGGACTTGAGAATACGGGGAGGGGGATTGGTAGGCTGAGACAAAGTGAGAAAGTGGCATGGATATATATACACTATCAAATATAAAATAGATAGCTAGTGGGAAGCAGCCACATAGCACAGGGAGATCAGCTCAGTGCTTTGTGACCACGTAGAGGGGTGGGATAGGGAGGGTGGGAGGGAGGGAGATGCAAGAGGGAAGGGAGATGGGGACATATGTATATGTATACCTGATTCACTTTGCTATAAAGAAGCAACTAACACACCAATGTAAAGCAATTATACTCTCATAAAGATGTTAAAAATAATTCTGTTTTTTAAGGTTGTGACAAGTATAGTTGGGTTTGTTTTACACATAAAATTAATGCATATATAGCATATTAGTTTCAGGTTCAGAGATTAATTTATAAAAACAATATTAAGTTGGCCAAAAAGTTCATTTGGATTTTTCCATAACATCTTACGGAAAAACCCAAACAGAAGTTTGACCAACCCAATATTTTCAGTATTAAGTTATGCTATTCTTCGGGTGTTCTAAACATCTCTGTTCTTCCTCTGTCTTTTGCCTTTTTCTCAGATGTAATCAAGTACTTCACCAGAAAGATAAAACTATGTATTTCTACCTACAGGTGGAAATTTTAAAACATTTGTTTTATCAGGAACTGGGTAAAGCACAAGAAAAATTGAAAAGAGAAAAATTGAAAAAAATACGTTTTAAGTCATATTCTCCAGTCCTCAGAAGTCTGTGACTTCAAAATAAAGTAGTACTTCCTTTGTTTTACTGATTTATCTTGGTACAGACACTTATCCTGTTTGACTTAGAGATGCTTGTCTTTTGTTAAGTTTCCTTCTCCCAGGTGCCTCTGGAAATCCTGAGAGCGTTTGTTATGCTCTCAAAACATAGGCTTTCAAAATCTTTTCTGGTACTCACTAGTCACTTGGACCCAGGACCCTGATTCTAGACCTTGTTCCCCAGTTCCATGCTGAGCTTCAATTCATATATATCTCTGGAAGGGTTCCCCTTCTTCTTTGACTTCACCTCAAGCATAGTGGCAAGCTCATGTCTCAATTCTCTGAAGCACAACAGGCGTATGCAATGTGTTTAACAAGGCCGTTCCAAAAAGAAACAAGAGAAGGGAACTGTAATACAGAAAACATATATTTGGTTGTGGTTGTTTATAGAATCTATAATCTCAAGCCACAGGTCAAAGGTCTCCTGGGACCATTTTTTCCATTAGATTTTGGCCTCCCTCACTGTGGTAAAAATCAACTTCTGTGCCATCTCTTGTCTTTCCTGTCTCATAGAGTTCAGCTTAATTCCTGGTAAATGGGCAAGGAGAATTTCCTAACTACACCTCTTCTTCTGTAGGCTAGATGCCAACTCCCTGAGGCTAAAAAGAAAAGAAATAGATTTCCTCTTGACACCCCCAGGAGATCTCAATTTCTGCCCTTGATTGACCTGTCCCAGCCTGATTCATGGTGCACATGCATTCTCTTCAGGGAGAAATTCACCCCCTTCCCACAGGTGTTGGTCTACCCAGGCACCCTTAAGGACAATTCCACAATACAGAATTCCCTGTGTATTTCCCAAAGTGTAGAATACTATACATTGAAAAACATAAATGAAATCAACAAGGTTGGGGCTAAGTAGTAACACTTTAGTTTCTGTTTCCAGCATTTTGTGAGCAAATGCTTGCATGGGAAGCATACAAACAAATGAAGAAATAATAGGGCTAACCAAGGGCAATCTAAATCAGAGCCACATTACCAAAGAGAACATCTGCTAACTTAGTCTTAAGTGTCTGCATGTAGATTACTTTTCTGATATCAAGATATTCTCAAGAAGAAAACGTAGGTAACTTTCTGTATGTCTGAATAACTTTAAAAATCCTCAAAAGATAAACCTTCCCAGGATAAAGAAAAAAATCTTTCACAAGTGGAAAAGAAAAAAATCTCCATCCTAAAAAACAGAAATTAAGTTCTAGTAACTTTTTAAGAGTCAGCATTTTAGAACAGTTTTAGGTTCACAGCAAAATCAAGAGGAAAAGACAGAGATTTCCCATATACTCCCTGACCTGACACTCACATAGCTTCCCCTATTACCAGCATCACCCACCAGAGTGGGTGGTACATTTGTTAGAATTGATAAACCTACACTAACATAACATAATCACCCAAAATCCTTTATTTACATTAGGGTTCATTCTTGATGTTGTCCATTCTATGGGCTTGGACAAATGTATAATGACATATATCCCTCATTGCAGTATTATACAGAATTTTTTCACTGCCCTAAAAAACTTCTATACACTGCTTATTAATCTCTCCCCTTCCCCCAATCCCTCACAACCACTGATATATATAGTCTCCTTATTTTTGCCTTTTCCAGAATGTCATATAGTTGGAATCATACAGTATGAAAAGTACTACTTTTCACACTGGCTTCTTTCACTTTGTAAAATGCTTTCCATGTATTTTCATTGCTTGACAGCTCATTTCTTTTTTAGTTCCATTGTCTGAATGTTCCACAGTTTATTTATCTATTCATCTATTTAAGGATATCTTGGTTGCTTCTGAGTTTTGGTAATTATGGATGAAGCAGCTATAAATATCTGTGTGCAGGTTTTTGTTGTGGACCTAAGTTTTCAACTCTTTTGGGTTGATACCAAGGAAGATAATTGCAGAATTATATCATAAAAATATGCTTCGTTTTGTGAGAAACCATCAAACTGTCTTCCAAAGTGGCTATATGATTTTGCATTCCCACCAGCAATGAATGAGAGTTTCTGTTGCTCCACATCCTTGTCAGCATATGGTATTGTCAGTGTTATGGATTATGGCCAATCTAAAGGGTGTGTAGTGGTATTTCATTGTTGTTTTGATTTGCATTTCCCTGGTCACATATGATGTGGAACATCTTTACCTATACTTATTTCCCATCTGTATTTCTTCCTTGGTCAGGTGTCTGTTGAGATCTTTGGCCCATTCTTTAATTGGATTGTATGTTTGTTTATTGTTGAGCTTTAAAAGTTCTTTGTATATTTTGGATAATATTCATCAGATGTGTCTTTTGTAAATAGTTTCTTCCACTCTGACTTGTCTTCTTGAACTGTTGGCATTTCTTTCACAGGGGAAAATTTTTAATTCTTTTTAAAAAAAATTTTATTGAAGTATAGTTGCTTTACAATGTTGTGTTAGTTTCAGGTATACAACAAAGTGAATCAGTTATACATATACATATATTGACTCTCTTTATAGATTCTTTTCCCATTTGGCCATTACAGAGTATTGAGTAGAGTTCCCTGTGCCATACAGTAGGCTCTTGTTAGTTACTATTTTATATATAGTAATGTGTATATGTCAATCCCGATCTCTCAATATATCCCTCTCTCCCCTGCCCCACCTGTTATCCCCTGGTAACCTTAAGTTTTCTTGTTACATCTGTGATTCTATTTCTCTTTTGTAACTAAGTTCATTTATACCCCTTTTTTTAGATTCCACATATAAGCAATATCATATGATATTTGCCTTTCTCTGTCTGACTTAACTTCACTCAATATGACAATCTCTAGGTCCATCCATGTTGTTGCAAAGGGAATTATTTTGTTCTATTTTGTGGCTGAGTAATATTCCATTGTATATATGTACCACATCTTCTTTATCCATGTTTCCTACTCCTCCACCATCTTGATCCCCATTCTCCAGAAATTTTTTAATTTTAATGAAGTTTAGCTTATCCATTATTTCTTTCATAGCGATGCATCTAAAAGTGCATCGCCATTCCCAAGATTATTTTGGTTTTCTCCTGTGTTCTCTACTAGGAGATTTATAGTTCAATAGTTTTGTGTTTTCCATTCAGGTGTATGATCCATTTTGAGTTAATTTTTGTGAAGAGTGAAAGGTTGTTTTAATAACTTAAAAATTTTTTTATTTTACATTGGAGTATAGGCAGTTCACTATGTTGTGTTAGTTACAGGTGTACAGCAAAGTGATTCAGTTATATATATATATATATATATATATATATATATATATATATATATTCTTTTTCAGATTTTTTTCCCATATAAGTTATTACTGAATAATAAGTAGGTCTCCCTGTACAATACTAGGTCTTCGTTGATTATCTATTTTCTATGTATATAGTGTGTATATGTTAATCCCAAACTCCTAATTTATTCCTCCTCCCCAGCTTTTCCCTTTGGCAACCATAAGTTTGTTTTCTACATTGGTGAGTATGTTTGTAATAAGTTCATTTGTATCATGTTTGTAGATTTCACATTTAAGTGATATCATATGATATTTGTCTTTCTCTGTCTGACTTACTTCACTTAGCATGATAATCTCTAGGTCCATCCATGTTGCTGCAAATGGCATTATTTCATTCTTTTTTTTAAATAAATTTTTATTGGAGTATAGTTGCTTTACAATGTTGTGTTATATTCTGCTGTGCAGCAAAGTGAATCAGTTGTACATATACATATATCCATTCTTTTTTAGATTTCCTTCCCATTTCGGTCACCACATAGCATTGAATATAGTTCCCTATGCTATGCACTATGTTCTCATTAGTTATCTGTTTTATACATAGTAGTGTATATATGCCAATCCCAATTTACCGTTTAATCCTACCACCCTTCCCCCCTTGGTAACTATATGTTTGTTCTCTACATCTGTGACTCTATTTCTTCTTTGCAAATAAGTTCATCAGTACAATTTTTCTAGATTTCACATGTAAGTGATACTACACAATATTTGTTTTTCTCTTTCTGACTTACTTCACTCTGTATGACAATCCCTAGGTCCATCCACGTCTCTGCAAGTGGCACTATTTTGTTCCTATTTATGGCTAAGTAATATTACATTGTATATATGTACCACATCTGCTTTATCCATTCCTCTGTCAATGGACATTTAGGTTGCTCCCATGTGCTCGCTATTATAAATAGTGCTGCAATGAACATTGGGGTGCATGCATCTTTCAAATTCTGGTTTTCTCTAGATATATGCTCAGGAGTGGGATTGCTGGATCATACAGCAGCTCCATTTTTAGTTTCTTAAGGAACCTCCATACTGTTCTCCATAATGGTTTTACCAATTTACATTCTCACCAACAGTGTAAGAGGATTCCCTTTTCTCCACACCCTCTCTAGCATTTATTGTTGGTAGATTTTTTGATGATGGCCATTCTGAATGGTGTGAGATGATACCTCACTGAAGTTTTGGTTTGCATTTCTCTAATAATTAGAAATGTTGAGCACCTTTTCATGTGTTTTTTGGCCATCTGTATGCTTTCCTTGGAGAAATGTCTATTTAGATCTTCTGCCCATTTTTTGACTGTGTTTTTTGTTTTGTTTTCTTTTAGTTCTTTTTTTTTGCTTTTTTTTTTATATTGAGCTCCTGAGCTGTTTGTATATTTTGGAGATTAATAATCCCTTGTTGGTTGCATCTTTTGCAAATATTTTTATCTGTACAGTTTTCCCAGCACCACTTATTGAAGAGACTCTTTTAATTGTATATTCTTGCCTCCTTTGTTGTAGATTAATTGATCATAGGAGTATGGGTTTATTTCTGGGCTTTCTATCCTCTTCCATTGATGTATATTTCTGTTTTTGTGCCAGTACCATACTGTTTTGATGATGGTAGTTTTGTAGTATAGTCTGAGGTCAAGGAGCATGATTCCTCCAGCTCCGTTTTACTTTCTCAAAATTGCTTTGTCTATTTGGGGTCTTTTGTGTTTCCATACAATTTTTAATTTTTTTTGTTCTAGCTCTGTGAAAAGTACCATTGGCTATTTGATAGGAATTACATTGAATATGTACATTGCCTTGGTTACTATAGTCATTATGACAATATTGATTTTTCCAATCCAAGGACATGGTATAACTTTCCATTTGTTAGTGTTATCTTCTCTTTGTTTCATCAGGGTATTATAGTTTTCAGAGTACAGGTCTTTTGCCTCCTTAGATTTATTCCTAGGTATTTTATTATTTTTGATGTTATGGTAAATGGGGTTGTTTCGTTAATTTCTCTTTCTGACCTTTCATTGTTAGTGTATAGAAATGCAACAGATTTCTGTGTATTAATTTTATATGCTGCAACTTTACCAAATTAATTAATGAGTTCTAGTAGTTTTCTGGTAGCATCTTTAAGATTACTTATGTATAGAATTGGATTGGCCAAAGCTTCATCTTTAAGATTTTTTATGTATAGTACTGAATTTGCCAAAGTTTCATTTGGGTTTTTTCATAAATTCTTACAGAAAACTTGAATTAACTTTTTGACAAAGCCAATATCATGTCATCTGCAAAGAGGGACAGTTTTACGTCTTCTTTTCCAATTTAGACTCCTTTAATTTCTTTTTCTTCTCTGATTGCGCTTCCCTGGTGGTGCAGTGGTTGAGAGTCTGCCTGCTGATGCAGGGGACACGGGTTCGTGCCCCAGTCCAGGAAGATCCCACATGCCGCGGAGCGGCTGGGCCCATAAGCCATGGCCGCTGAGCCTGCACTACCGGAGCCTGTGCTCCACAATGGGAGAGGCCACAACAGTGAGAGGCCCGCATACTGCCAAAAAATAAATAAATAAATAAATGTTTTTAAATGTTGTCAAAAGCTTTTTCCACATCTATTGAGATGATCATGCGGTTTTTATTCTTCAACTTGTTAATGTGGTGTATTACTTTGATTGATTTGAGGATATTGAAAAATCCTTGCATTCCTGGGACAAGTCCAACTTAATCATGGTGTATGATTCTTTTAAAGTATTATTGGATTCAGTTTGCTAGTATTTTATTGAGGATTTTGAATATATGTTTATCAGTGATATTGACCTTCAATTTTCTTTTTTTGTTGTATCTGGTTTTGGTATCAACATTATGGTGGCCTCATAGAATGAGTTTGGGATTGTTTCTTCCTCTGAAATTTTTTAGACTAGTTTCAGAAGGATAGGTATTAACTCTTATCTAAATGTTTGATAGAATTTGCCTGTGAAGCCATCTAGTTCTGAACTTTTGTTTGTTGGGTTTTTTTAATCACAGTTTCAATTTCATCACTTGTGATTGGTATATTCATATTTCCTGTTTATTCCTGGTTCAGAGATTTTCCCTTTCTAAGAATTTGTCCATTCCTTCTAAGTTGTCCATTTTATTGGATTATAGTTATTTGTCATAATCTCTTATGATCGTTTGTATTTCGGTGGCGTCCATTGCAACTTCTCCTTTTTCATTTCTAATTTTATTGATTTGAGCCCTCTCCCTTTTTTTTCTTGATAAATCTGGCTAAAGGTTTAACAATTGTTTTGTGTTTTCAAAGAACAAGCTTTTAGTTTAATTGTTCTTTTCTATTATTTTCTTGTCTCTATTTCATTTATTTCTGCTCTGATCTGCATGATTTCTTTCCTTCTAGTAACTTTGGGTTTTGTTTGTTCTTCTTTCTCTAGTTGCTTTAGGGGTAAGGTTAGGTTGTTTATTTGAGGTTTTTCTTGTTTTTCTGAGGTAAGATTTTACTGCTTTAAACTTCCCTCTTAGAACTGCTTTTTCTGCATCACATAGTTTTGGATCATCATGTTTTCTTTGTCCTTTTTATCTAGGTATTTTTTTATTTCCTCTTTGATTTCTTCAGTGGTCCATTGTTTGCTTAATAACATATTGTTTAGCCTCCACGTGTTTGTGTTTTGTACAATTTTTTCCTTGTAGTTGACTCCTAACCTCATAGTGTTGTGGTTGCAAATGATGTTTGATATGATTTCAATTTCCTTAAATTTACCAAGGCTTGCTTTGTGACCCAGCATGTGATCTATCCTAGAGAATGTTCCATGTACACTTGAAAAGGATGTGTATTTTGCTGCTTTTGGATAGAAAGCGCTATAAGTAACAATTAAGTTTGTTAGGTCTAATATGTCATTTAAAGCCTGTGTTTCCTTATTGATTTTCTCTGTGGATGAGCTGTCCATTGATGTAAATGGGGTTTTAAAGTCCCCTACTATTGTGTTACTGTCAGTTTCTCCTTTTAAGGCTGTTAGCATTTGCCTAATGTATTGAGATTCTCCCCTGTTGGGTGCATATATATGTATAATTGTTATATCTTCTTCCTGTATTGATATTTTGATCATTACGTACTGTTCTTCTTTGTCTCTTGTAACAGACTTTATTTCAAAATCTTTTCTGTCTCACATCAGTATTGTTACTTCAGCTGTCTTTTGATTTCCAGTTTCACTGAATACTTTTTCTATTTCTTCACTTTCAGTTTGTGTGTGTCTCTATGTTTGAATCGGGTCTCCTGAAGACAGCTTATATACGGGTCTTGTTTTTTATCCATTCAACCAGTCTTCATCTTTTGGTAGGAGCGTTTAATCCATTTAAATTTAAGGTAATTATCCATATGTATGTTCTTATTGTCATTTTGTTCATTGTTTTGGAATTTTTTTAAGGTATTTTTTCATCCTTTCCTTTTTTTTTTTTTTTCTTTTCCTGTGACTTGATGACCATCTTTAGCATTATGTTTGGATTCTTTTCTCTTTTTTGTATGTGTGTATCATAGATTTTTGGTTTGCAGTTACCTTAATGTTTTGGTATAGCAAACTATATGTAAACCTGATTGTTTCAAGTTGCTGATCTCTTAATTTCAAATGTATTTTAAATATCCTGCAAATATCCTCTCCTCTTCTCATGCTTACTGTTTTTGATATCATTTTCTGTGTTGATGCTTTCCTATCTGTAGTGTATGTTTGCTTCTACTAGTGAGCTTTCCCATTTTGTATTTTTCTTGTTACTAGTTGTGGCCTCTTCTTTTCTGCCTAGAGAAGACACTTTAGTATGTTTCGTAAAGCTAGTTTTGTGGTGCTGAATTCTTTTAACTTTTGCTTGTCTGTAAAGCCTTTTATTTCTCCATCAAATCTGTATGAGAACCTTGCTGGGTAGAGTATTCTTAATTGTAGGTTTTTCCATTTTATCACTTTTAATATATTGTGCCACTCCCTTCTGGCCTGCAGAGTTTCTGCTGAAAAATTTGCGATAACCTTATGGAGATTCCTTTGTATGTTATTTGTTGATTTTCCTTGTTGCTTTTAATAGTTTCTTTTTTCTTTAATTTTTTCAGTCTGATTACTATGTGTCTCTGTGTGTATATCCTGGGGTTAATCCTGTATGGACCTCTCTGTGCTTCCTGGACTTGGGTGACTGTTTTCTTTCCCATGTTAGGGACGTTTTTTAGCTATTATCTCTTCAAATGTTTTTCTCGGACATTTTTACTTTCTCTTCTCCTTCTGGGACCCCTATGATGCGAATGTTGTTGTGTTTTACGTTGCCCCAGAGGTATCTTAAACTGTCTTTGTTTCAAAGTATACTTTAAAACAAAGTCTATAATAAAAGACAAAGAAGGGTTTCATATAATAATAAGAGGATCAATTTAAAAAGAAGATATAAGATTTGTAAACATATATACAACCAATATAGGAGCACCTAAATATATAAAACAAAAGAAATAAAGGGAGAAACTGACAATAAAACAATAATACTAGGGCATTTTAACACCATACTTACACAAATAGACACCTAATAGAGACAGAAATCAATAAGAAAATAGTGACCTTAAATGACAGAATAGCCAGTTGAACTTAATAGATATCTACAGGAAACCCCATCCAAAAACAGCAGAATACACATTCTTTTCAAGTGCACATGGAATTTCTCTAGTATAGATCACACAAAACAATCTCAACAAATTTAAGAGGATAAAAATTACATCAAGCATCTTTTTCCAACCACAATGGTATGAAGCTAGAAATCAATTACAAGAAAAATTAGAAAAACACAAACACATGGATATTAAACAACATTCTACTAAATAAAAACAATGGGTCTGTGAAGAAATCAAAGAATACTTTGGAAAATACCTTGAGACAAATGGAAAAAAAACATTACTTTCAAAATCTATGGGACACAGCAAAAGCAGTTCTAAGACAGAAGTTTATAATGATACTAGTTTACTTCAAGAAACAAGAAAAATCTCAAATAAATAATCTAACCTACCATCTAAAGGAATCAGAAAAAAAACTTGCAAAGTCAGCAGAATGAAGAAAATAATAAAGATCAGAGAGAAAATAAATAAAATATAGACTGAAAGAAAAAAATCAGTGAAACCAAGAGGTGTTTTTTTGAAAAGTTAAACAAAATTGATAAGCCTTTAACCAGTTTCATTAACAAGCAAAAAGAGAGAACTGAAACAATAAAATATGACATGCAAAATGAGAAAATAAAACTGATAGCACAGAAACACAAACCATCATAAGGGAATACTATAAATATTATATGCCAACAAATTGGACAACTTAGAAGAAATGGATAAACTCAAAGAAACATACAATACTCCAAGACCACCAAATCAGGAAGAAATAGATAATTTGGGCAGATAAATTAAATTACTAGTATTGAAACTGAATCAGTAATAATAAAAGAAAACAACTCCCAACAAACGAAAGTCAAAGATCAAAAGGCTTCACATGGAAATTCTATCAAACATATAAAGAAGAGATATTATGAAACTGGCATGCTGCTGGGTATGCTAAGAGGGCAGCTTTCTTGCCTATACTTCTCAAACTATTCTACAAACTGGAATAGGAAGGAATACTTTCAAATTCATTCTATGCAGCCACCATTACCCTGATACCAAAACCAGACAACAAAAAAACAGAAAAAAAGCAAATTACAGGCCAATATTACTGGTGAATATAGATTCAAAAATTCTCAACAAAATTAGCAAATTGAATTCAACAACACATAAAATAACATAAAACATGATGAAATGGGATTTATTCCAGGGCTGCATAGTTGTTCAATAGCCATAAATCAATTTATGTGATACATAACATTTAAAAAAAAAAAAGAATAAAAACCACATGATCATCTAATAGATGCAGAAAAAGCACTTGACAAAATTCAACATCCATTCATGATAAAAACTCTCAACAAAGTGGGTAAAGAGGGAACATACCTCAATATAATAAAGGCCATTTATGACAAATCCACATCTAACATCCTACTCACCTTTGAAAATCAGGAACAAGACAAGCATGTCCACTCTCAACATTTCTATTTAATATTGTTTTGGAATTCCTAGCCATAGCAATCAGACAAGAAAAAAAAAACAAAGTCCATCCAAATTGGAAGGGAAGAAATAAAATTATCACTATTTGTAGATAACATGATATTATACGGCAAAACTCTGAAGTCTCCACCAACAAACTGTTAGAACTAACAAATGAATTTGGTAAAGTTGCAGGATACAAGATTAATATACAGTTGTATATTAATTGTACAGTCTATTGCTTTTATATACACTAATAATGAACTAACAGAAAGATAAATCAAGAAAGCAGTACCTTTCAAAATCACATCAAAAATAATAAATAAAATACTTAGGAATAATCTTAACTAAGGAGGTGAAAGATCTGTACTTTGAAAACTATAAGACATTATGAAGAAAATTGAAGATGATGCTAATAAATGGAAAGATATACCATGTTTATGGATTGGAAGAATTAGTATTGTTAAAGTGTCCTTACTGCCCAAAGAAATCTATAGATTTAATGCAATCCCCATCAAAATATCCATGACATTTTTCACATAACTAGAACAAAAAATCGCAAAATTTGTGTGGAACCACAAAAGACCTGGAATAGCCAAAGCAATCTTGAGAAGGAAAAATGGAGCAAGAGGAATGAGGATCCCTGACTTCAGACTCTACTGCAAAGCTACAGTACTCAACAAAGCATGGTACTTGCACAAAAACAGACATGTAAATCCATTGAACAGAATAGAGAGACCAGAAATAAACCCATGCTTATATGTCTTTTCACCTATGATAAAGGGGGCAAAAATATACAATTGGGAAAATATAGTCTCTTTAATAAGTGTTGGTGGGAAAACCAAGGAGCTACATATTAAAGAATGAAATTAGAGCATTTCCTCATACCACATACAAAAATAAACTCAAAATGGATTAAAGACCTAAATGTAAGACCTTAAAGCATAAAATTCTTACAAGAAAATAAAGACTGCACTCTGACATAAGTCTTAGCAATATTTTTGGATCTGTCACCTCAGGCAAGGGAAACAAAAGCAAAAACAAAAAATGGAACCTAATTAAACTTAGTAGCTTTTTCACAGTGAAGGAAACCATTAACAAGATGAAAAGACAACCTACTAAATTAGAGAAGATATTTGCAAATGATATGTCTGAAAAAAGGTTAATACAAAAAAATTTTAAATTCATATAACAAATACAAATAACCAGATTATGAAATGGCTAAAGATCTGAATAGGCATTTTTCCAAAGAAAACATACAGATGGGAAACATGAAAAGATGCTTAATATCACTAAACATTAGGAAAATGCAAATCAAAACCACAATGAAATATCACCTCATACTTGTCAGAATGGCTATCATCAAGAGAACAAATAAAAAATGCTGGTGACAATGAGGAGAAGAGGAAACCCCAGTTCATTGTTGGTGGGAATGTAAACTGGTACAGCCACTATGGAAAACATTATTGAGGTTTCTCAGAACATTAAAAATAGAACAACTATATGATCCAGCAATCCCATTCCTGGATTATGCCCCCAAAAACAAAAACACTGATTAGAAAATATATATATTCACCCCAATGTTCATAAAAGCATTATTTATAATAGCCAAGATATGGAAGTAACTAAGTGTCCATCAACTGATCAATGGATAAAGAAATTGTGATAGATAGTTAGATGATAGATAGATAGATACATATAGATATAGATATAAAGAGACATGGAGAGAGAATATTATTCACCCATTAGGAAGAATATAATCTTGCCATTTGCATTAACATGGATGGACCTAGATAGTATTAGGCTTAGTGAAGTAAGTCACACAGAGAAAGACAAATAGTATGGGTTTTCACTTCTTTGTGGAATCTAAATAATCAAACAATTATATATAAAAAAACAGGAACAGACTCATAGATAGAGAACAAACTTGAGGTTACTAGTGATAAAAGGG
Organism: Neophocaena asiaeorientalis asiaeorientalis; assembly: GCF_003031525.2. NCBI lineage: Eukaryota > Metazoa > Chordata > Mammalia > Artiodactyla > Phocoenidae > Neophocaena > Neophocaena asiaeorientalis. The sequence continues at coordinate 660,731 of NW_020174826.1, forward strand.
ATGTGGGGAGGGGCAAGATAGGGAAGGGGATTAAGAAATACAAAATAATAGGTATAAAATAAATAAGATACAAGGAAGTAATGTACAACAGGGAATATAATGAATATTTTATAACTTTAAATGGAATATAACCTAGAAAAACATAGAATAACTATGCTGTACATCTGAAACTAATATATCATTGTAAATCAACTATACTCCAATTTTTAAAAAAAAGAGCTAGAATGGCTGAATGGATAAAAAGCAAGATCCATATACATGCTGCCTACATGAGACTCACTTCAGATCTCAAGACACTCACAGACTGAATGTGAGGGTATGGAAAAATCATTCCATGCAAAGGAAACAAAAAGAAAGCTGGGTCGCAATACTTATACCAGACAAAATAGACTTTAAAACAAAGATTCTAATAAGAGACAAAGAAGGTCATTGCATGATGAAAACAGAATCAATCCAGCAGGAAGATAAAACAAATTTAAAAAAATTTTAAATATATGTACACCAAACATAGAAGCACTTAAATACAAAAAAAAAAAAACAAATATTAACAAACATACAGGGAGAAATTCACAGTAATACACTTATAGTAGGGGATTTGAACATCCCACTTACCTCAATGGACAGCTCATCCAGACAGAAAATCAATAAGGAAACTTGGCTTTATACAACACATTACCAGATGGAATTAATAGATAAGTATAGAACATTCCAACCAATAGCAGCAGAATGCACATTCTTTTCAAGTATACATAGAATATTCTCAAGGATACATCATATTCTAGGCCACAAGTCTCAATAAATTTAAGAATACTGAAATCATGTCAGGAATTTCTTCCGACCACAATTGTATGAAACTAGAAATCGATGACAAGAAAAAATCTGTTGGGGGACTTCCCTGGTGGCGCAGTGGTTGAGAGTCTGCCTGCCAATGCAGGGGACACGGGTTTGTGTCCTGGTTCAGGAAGATCCCACATGCCATGGAGCGGCTAGGCCCATGAGCCATGGTCACTGAGGCTGTGCATCCAGAGCCTGTGCTCTGCAATGGGAGAGGCCACAACAGTGAGAGGTCCATGTACCGCAAAAAAAAAAAAAAAAAAAAAAAAAAAAAAAAAAGAAAAAAAACTAAAAAAGAAAAGAAAAACTGTAAAAAACATAAACATGTGGAGGGTAAGCTATATGACACTAAACCACCTAGGGGTCAGTGAAGAAACCAAAATCATATCAAAATGACCTGGAAAGAAATGAAAATGGAAACAAAATGATCCAAAACCTATGGGATTCAGCAAAACAGTTGTAAGAGAGATGTTTATAGTGATACAAGCCTACCTCAGGAAACAAGAAAAATCTCAATAAACAATCTAACCTTATACCTAAAGGAACTAAAGAAAGAACCACAAGTAAAAACCAAAGTTAGTAGAATGAAAGAAAAATAAAGATCAGAGCAAAAATAAATAGAGACTAAAAAATAGAAAAAAATCAATAAAATAAGAGCTGGTTCTTTGAAAAGATATACAAAATTGATAAACTTTTACCCAGATTCATCAAAAAGAAAAAAACCAGAGGGGTTCACATAAAGAAAATCAGAAATAAGAAAGGAGGAGTTACAAAAAACACCATAGAAATATAAAAGACCATAAGAGATTACTACAAATGATAAATCTCCAACCTAGAAGAAATAGACAAATTCCTAGAAATGTACAATCTCCCAAGACTTAATCAGGAAGAAATACATAATGTAAACAGATTGATTACCAATAATGAAATTAAATCAGTAATTTAAAAACTCAACAAAAGTCCAGGACCAGATGGCTTCACAGACAAATTTTATCAAATATTTAAAGAGGAGTTCACACTCATCCTTCTCAAAGTCTTCCAAAAATATTAAAGGAAAGAACACATCCAAATTCATTCATTCAGGTTATCATCACTCTGATATCCAAACCAAAAACACACACAGAAAAGAAAATTACAGACCAATATCACTGATGAACAATGATGAAAAAATAGTCAACAAAATATTAGCAAAACGAATTCAACAATACATTAAAAGTATCATACATCATGATTAAGTGGGCTTTATCTCAGGGATGTAAAGATAGCTGCAAATTAATCAATGTGATATACCATGTTTAAAAATTGAAGAATAAAAATCATATGATCACCTCAATAGATGCAGAAAAATTTTTGATAAAATTCAACAGCCATTTATGATAAAAGGTTTCAACAATAAGTATAGAGGGAATATATCTCAAAGTAATAAAGGCTGTGACAAACCTATGTCATACTCAATGATTAAAAGCTGAAAGCATATCTTCTAAGATCAGTAACAAGAGAAGGATGCCCATCCTCACCACTTTTACTCAATGTAGTATTGGAATTCCAAGCCACAACAATCAGACAAGAAAAAGAAAGAAAAGGAAAGGAATAAGTAAAACTGTCACTATTTGCATTGACATGATAACATGCATAGACAGTCCTAAAGAACCTAGCAAAAAACTATTAGAACTAATAAATTCAGTAAAGTTGTCAGATATAAAATTAATAACAAGAAAGCTGCTGTGTTTCTATGAACAACTCAATCTATCAGAAAGAGAAATTTTTAAAATATCTTATTTACAATTGCATCAAAAAGAATTTAAAAATACCTAGGAATAAATCTAAATGACCTAAAAAACCTATACTCAGAAAACTATAAGACATTGGTGAAAGAAATTGAAGATAATACAAATGAAAGGAAAGATATACCATGCTCATGGATTAGAAGAAATAGTATTGTTAAAATGACTGTAGGGACTTCCTTCATGGTGCAGTGGTTAAGAATCTGCCTGCCAATTCAGGGGACATGGGTTCGATTCCTGGGCCAGGAAGATCCTACATGCCATGAAACAAATAAACCTGTGTGCCACAACTACTGAGCCTGCACTCTAGAGCCCATGAGCCTAGAGCCCATGCACTGCAACAAAGAGAAGCCACCACAATGAGAAGCCTGTGCACTGCAATGAAGTGTAGCCCCCACTCACCACAACTAGAGAAAGTCCGTGCACAGCAACAAAGACCCAACACGGCCAAAAAATAAATAACTAATAAATACATTAAAAAAAAAAGACTCTACTAGCCAAGGCAACCTACAGATTCAATGCAATCTTCATCAAATCACCAATGGTATTTTTCCTAGAACTAGAACAAATAATTGTAAAATTCATATGGAAACATAAATAGCCAAAACAATCTTGAGAAAGAAGAACAAAGCTGGCTGTCTCATGCTCCCTGATTTTGAACTGTACTACAAAGCTCTGGTCATCAAAACATTTTGGTACTGACACAAACAAAAGACACATAGATCAATGGAACAGAATAGACAGCCCAGAAATAATCCTGCACACATGGTCAATTAACCTATGACAAAGGAGGCAAGACTATACAATGGGGAAAAGACAGCCTCTTCAATAAATGGTGTTGGGAAAACTGGATATCTACATGTAAAAGATTCAGAATAAGCTACTTTCTTATACCATATACAAAAATAAACTCAAAATGGATTAAAGACTTAAATATGAGACCTGAAACCATAAAACTCCTAGTAGAAAACATAGGCAATATGCTCTTTGACATTGGTTCTAGCAATATTTTTTTGGATATGTCTCTTCAGGCAAGGGAAATAAAAACAAAAATAAGCAAATAGGATTCATCAAACTAAAAAGGTTTTACACAATGAAGGAAACTATCAACAAGAGAAAAAGGCCACATACTAAATGGGAGATGATATTTGCAAATGATATATCTCATAAGGAGTTAATATCTAAAATATATAAAGAACACATATAACTCAAAGTCAAAAAGCCAAACAATCTGATTATAAAATGAGTATAGAACCTGAATAGAAATTTTTCCAAAGAATATATACAGATGGCCAGCAGACACGTGAAAAGATACTCAGCATCACTAACCATCAGGGAAATGCAAAATAAAACCACAATGAGATATCACCTCACATCTGTCAGAATAGTTATCATCAAAAAGACAACAAATAACAAGTGTTGGCTAGGATGAGGAGAGAAGGAAATCCTCATGCACTATTGGTGGGATTGTAAATCTGTTTGGTCACTATGGAAACAGTTATGGAGTTTCCTCAAAAAATTAAAAATAAAAATATCATGTGATCCAGCAATTTCACTTGGGTATTTACTCAAAAAAATCCTACTAATTTGAAAAGATATATACATGGCATATATACATGCCAATGTTCATTTCCACATTATTTACAATAGCCAAGATATGGAAGCAACATAACTGTCCATCAATAGATGAATGGATAAAGAAGATCTGGAATACAGTGGAATATTATTCAACCATAAAAGAGAGTGAAATCTTGTATTTTGCAAAACATGGATGTATCTAGAGGGTATTATGCTAAGTGAAATAAATCAGACAGAGAAACACAAATACCAAATGCTTTCACTTAGATGTGGAATCCAAAAAAACAAAGGCAACAAAGAAACAAAACAAAATGAAAACAGACTCATAGATACAGAGAACAATCAGGTGGTTGACAGAAGGAAGGGAGTGGTGGGATGTGTTAAATAGGTGAAGGGAATTAAGAGGTACAAACCTCCAGTTATATAATAAATAAGTCACAGGGATGTATTTTACAGCATAAGAAGCATGGTTAATAATACTGCAATAACTTTGTATGGGAACAGATGGTTACTAGAATTATCATGGCGATCATTTCATAATGTATGCAAATGTCAAATCATCATGTAGTACACCTGAAACTAACTTAATATTGTACACCAACTATATTTCAATAAATAAAAGAAGTATTTGCATTGGTTAAAAGAAAGATTCTATTATGCATGAAAGAAGGGAATCAATGCTTTGTTTAACTTAATACAATCAATCCTTTTTTCTTTTTTCTCTGAGTGATGTCAGTTATTTTGGCATTTCTTGTTTCCTTAAGGTCATCAATAGCTGTTACAACATATAAATCTCCAAATTTCAGTGGTTTAACATAATAAAAGTGTGTTTTTTCTCACATAACAATTCAATGAGAACATTTGGCACATAACTTTCCATGTAATGATTCAGGACAAAGAATCTTTCCATGTTCTGTCTACCACATCCCCTAAGGGTCTCATGGTGTTTTGTTTACAGCTTGGGAGAAAGGGGAAGTGAAAGTAGAGAAACCACATCTACTTCTTTATCAATTTGGTTAAGAAGTGGTACATCTCTACTCATATTCCATTTATAAGAGGTAATTTTATGTCCCTCCCCCACCTACTAATATGCAGAGCAGAAAATGTAGTCATTTGGACAGCAGCTTCCTAGAAAATATTCTCCTTTATGGAATGGGAGCATGGATATTTACTAGACAGATGAATGTGTCTGTCACAGTTTCCGATAGCTGGACATTTGGCCTCAGATAGACAAAATCATATGACAGTTATTGAATGAATGAATGAGTGTATTTATGTGCCTGTTTACATATTTGAGGATATATGTGTTAATTGAACCTATAGAGACTACAGTGAACATCAGTTGTTTTAGTTTGTGCGATATTCCTTCCTACTGGTAACACATTTTTTATGGTTTGGCTAGAGCCACAAAACCCACTGCCAATTCAGGAACACATTGATCAGGCCTTGTGATTCAGAGTGTACTTGACCATTCCTCTGGTAGCTGTAATTGGCTCATGAACCAATCTGGGTTCTCCACAGGATTTAGTAGCTTAAAGAATGTAAATATAGGGCTGCCAGCAGCTATCATGCCCTTCATAAGAGTATTCATTAGAAAGCCTCAGAGACCATTGGAGAAGACCCAGCCCAAAGTTATTTTATTTTATCATCTTCATTTATCACATGTCCTTCTTACTTGTACTCTCTCTGGTGTGGTTACTAAAGAATGAGCAGCAAGAAGAGAAAAGAGATAATTAATAATGAGGATAAGTATATAAACAATGGAGGGGAGCATGTGCAGAAGATGCTGGCCTGGTTGGCAGCAGAGAGGGCAGAGGCTTAAAGGAAGATGTTGTTGCTCAGTAAGGTGTGGCCATATCAGAAAATATTTTTAAAGTTGGAAAAATTAGTGTGAGATTTCTTCTGTGGACAGTAGGTGAACATTAAGATTTTTGAAAAAAAGTAGAAATATTGAAACATAAAACAAGTAAGAATTTGTGAAACTTCAGAGTTAGGGATATATAGAGATCATTTTATCAAAAATTTTTTTCTCTATATTTAAATTCTGATTCAGAACTGAAAATTGGGTAATTAGAAGATAAATCAGCATCTTTGTGGGAAAATAAAAAATGGAATCATGCAGGGTGTTATCAGAGTGGGCTTGGGCTAGGAAACTGGCCCGCCCTGTATAAGAATTATAGTAATTAAAAGCATTCCATATAGAGTTCCAAAGTAAGGAAAAGTCATATGCACTTAGATTTCAGGTGAAAAAATGGAGATATGGTACCACTGACTAAAATAGAAAAGTTAAATAAGAATGCCAGTTTTGGAGAAATACCATCAGTTCTGTTTTAAAAGTATACACCCAGAGAATGTTGAGTTTCTGAGTATAGCAAATCACACAGGAAAATTTTCCAGTAGAACTAGTTATAGGGGACTTCCCTGGTGGTCCAGTGGTTAAGACTCTGCACTTCCACTGCAGGAGGTGTGGGGCAACTAAGATCCCACATGCTGTGTGGCATGGCCAGAAAATAAAAATGAACTAGTTATAGAGCATATAGTAAGGGCTAAGAACTACGATAAGTGATTTATTTACAGAGACTATCAAATTTGATTCTCACAACACTTGTTTGGATGCTCAACGAGAAAGTTTATTGGCTTTACCTAAAGTCCCAGAACTACCAAGGGTCAGGGCTGGTAGTGAAGTCAAGACTCAGCTGTCTTCCAGGCTCATCCTCTCAATAATGACATCTCCCATTGTCCTGTCTTCCTGAAGATACTTTGGAGGAGTAACCAACTTGACTCAGTGACCAACATGACTCAGTGACATATAGGCCCTGAAGGAGGTGAAACAGTCATTACTTCCAAAGTAAGGTTGTACATATGTATTTTTAAATCATTGGTACAGAGATGATTGTGTATCCTTTGAGAAGGGCATGGGGCAGTTCTCACGCTGTGGTAATGAAGTGAGGAATATAGAACAAAGACAAGACTTAAGTATCTATACCCACAATAAGGTCCTGCACAGAAAAGAAGAACTAATAACAGGGTAGAAAAAGGAAACTCAGAGAAATTGGAAGACTTAGAAATGGCATGTTTTAAAGTATATAGTATCTTAGAAAGCCAGGAAGAAGAGGTTTAAAGAAGATGGATTTAATTACTCAGGTCTAAGGCAACAAAAAATCAAGGTACAATTGTGAAAAAATAGATTTGGCCATTATGATACCATGGGCACCTTAGTGAGTGCAGTTACTTAGCAATGTGGAGCAAGCCTGTGGTGGTGAAATAGAAAGATAAAGGTACAGAAATAGAAAGCTTCACATGGATTTTTTTCTTCATCTGCTTCTGTATCATATAATCATAACTGCATATAATTTATATTTCTACATTTGAAACTCTAATCAGAATATTCACTTCATTTAGACTTTGATCCTTTGCTCACTGGTTCTCTCAATTATTCTCAGGTCACCTGTCAGCTCATAAGCATCTCCATGCTCCAAAAAGAAGAGACGTTGCTGTCTATGTTCTAAATCCCAGTGACTTAGAACATGCAGAAATCCCTTAATGGGGAAACAGTGGGAAAGATCAGTGTAGTGATAAAGGAAAAAGGACAGACTTGGTAGAGCTTTTTAAAGGAATTTTGTCCTTTCCCTACTGTTACCTGTCTGATCACAGATCACTCACAGCCAGATGGAACTAGATTTGCATGAACTGATTTTCTGGCAAAGGCCAGACTTCTCTCACTTCTCAAAGAAAAGTATCCAGTCCTGCTGCAGAAGCAGCCCTCCTTTTAGATTTCAACATGGAATTTTTATGCTGTTTTGCTTGCTCCTCTTTGGTATTATAAAACAGTCAAGCAAGATGAATATGGCTGGTAATTTATACTGGTAACTTGCATTGAATTGTACTTGGATGACTTATTAAATGAAGGATATGATCAATATTACATCTGTCATAAATGAAAAACTCCACTTTTGAATGGATTTAATCCACTCATTGTTTTATGAGCAGAGTGGCCTCCATAGAGAGTCACAAATCCAAATAATGTCACTGAGTGATGGATTTTATGTTCTCTTCTCAGACATGGCTAAAAAATGTGTGAGATCCTTATGCAGAATGAAGGTTCCCCTTTGGCAAATCATTGAAGCACTGAAAGAATCTTTCATAGAAAATTTTCATGAGACTATCAGGAAATGTCTTTGTTCAGCTGCAAAGATTATAAAAAGCAAGGAAATAAATGGCAGATGGGTAAATATGGCCTCAGATAAAAAGAACCTCTTGTTTCCTTACTAGTCCCTATGAAATCATTTAATGAAAGAGGCTAGATTTGGAAGTCTAAGGTTCCTTCACTTGGTTGATGTTGTTTAGCTCAATCACTGTGTTTTGCAACAATGACAAGGAAATTAAAAACCACAAGTTTCCTCATTTCCTTAACAATATTTCCTATTATACATAATATTTTGCATTAATTTGTAATGTTTAATCTCTTTTTGATGAACTATAATTCTTCCATACAAGACACAATCCATTTTGTGTAAACTCAACTCTAAGATAAAAATGGATGACAACCATTGTAGAGTTCTCTAGAACAATAGTAGTCATCCATTTTAAATTAATTTTAAATAAAATTAAAATTTAATTCTATAAGACATCAATGAGATAGGTTATATTATTGTCCCATTTTTAGACAAGAAAACTGAGAAATAAATATATTTTTTGTTTTGTTTACATATTGTCTGTGGCTGCTTTTTAAAAACTGAAGTATAGTTGATTTACAATATTGTGTTAGTTTCAGGTGTAACCTGTGCTATACAGTAAATCCTTGTTGTTTATCTATTTTATATATGGTAGTATGCATCTGTTAATCCTATACTCCCAATTTATCCCTTACTCTTTTCCCCTTTGGTAACCATCAGTTTGTTTTCTATGTCTGTGAGTCTGTTTCAGTTCTGTAAATAAGTTCATTTGTACTATTTTTTAGATTCCACATATAAGTGATATAATATTTGTCTTTTTCTGTCAGACTTACTTCATTTAGTATGATAATGTCTAAGTCCATTCATGTTGTTACAAATGGCATTATTCCATTTTTTCATGGCTGAATAGAAAATATTTTTAAATTGCTTAATATCAAATAGCATGCATCAGAACTCCAGAACTCTCACTCTTAACCATTAAATATAATTCCTCATAAACTTCATAAATCACTTGTAGAAGAAAATTTCCCAGAGTGAATATACATTATTCTACTGATTAAAAGAGCTCAAGTTCCCAGTACAACAGATGAAAAAAATATCTCACCAAAGCTCATCTTTTTGAAATCTCACAATAGGAGTGAGGAATAGTAACTAGAGATTTTAGAAAGAATAAATATCACCTACAAAGGGATGGAGAATTATCTGACATAAGGTACTTTAACAGCAAGTTTCAATGCTAAAAATTTATACCCAGCCAAACTCTTAACCAATAGACAGTAGAATGAAGACATTTACAGACAACTATGGCCTCTGAAACTTTATCTGATATGTCGCCTTTCTTAGGGAGTTACTTGAGAGTGTACTACAGCAAAAACAAATGAGTAAGTAGAGAGGAAGAAACAGGTTTCAGGAAACCACAACTGAAACCCAAGAGAGCAGTAATAGGCCATCCCAGGAAGATGTCTGTGCCCCAGGCCCTGAGAACCTTGAGGCAGAACTGCATAAAATTCACTAAAGAAAAAGCTTACTCATTAAAATGTAAGAAATGATGACATGTTTGTAAAGAAAAAAAAGAAGGAAAGAGGATTACTTTAAGTCATTTTCTTGGGGAATGGGAGAGAATGGATATTTCAGAAAGGGAAAATAATGGTTTGGTTAGAGTATATTGGGGAGGAGATTGGTTCAAGTTGGTGGAGTAGGACATGCACTCACTCCCTCTTGCAAGAGCACCATAATCACAACTAAATGCTGAACAATCAACAACAGGAAGACACTGGAACTCCCCAAAAAAGATACCCCACATCCAAAGACAAAGGACAAGCCACAATGAGATGGTAGGAGGGGCACAATCACAAAAAATCAAATCCTATAACAGCTGGGCAGGGGTGGTGACTCACAAACTGGAGAACACATACCACAAGAGTCCACCCACTGGAGTAAAGGTACTAAGCCCCACATAAGGCTTCCCAACATGGGGGTCTGGCAATGGGAGGAAGAATTCTTAGAGAATCAGACTTAGAAGTCTAGCAGGATTTGATTGCAGGACTTCAACAGGATTGGGGAAAACAGAGACTCCACTCTTAGTGGGCACACACAAAGTGTGTGCACATCAGGACCCAGGGAAAGAAGCAGTGACCAGACCTACCTGCTAGTGTTGGGGGGTCTCCTGCAGGCAGGGGGTGGCTGTGGCTCACCATGGGCACAAGGACACTGGCAGCAGAAGTTCTGGAAAGCGCTCCTTGGCATAAGCCCTCCCAAAGTCCATCATTAGCCCAACCAAAGAGGCAGGTAAGCTCCAGTGCTGGGTCACCTCAGGCCAAAAAAACAGCAGGAAGAGAACTCAGCCCCACCCATCAGCAGAGAAGCAGATTAAAGTTTTACTGAGCTCTGCCCACCAGAGCAGCACCCAGCTCTACCCATCAGCAGTCCCTCTCATTAGGAAGCTTGCAAAAGCCTCTTAGACAGCCTCATCCACAAGAAGGCAGGCAGCAGAAGCAAGAAGACCTTTTATTCTGCAGCGTGTGGAATGAAAACCACATTCACAGAAAGATAGACAAAATGAAAAGGCAGAGGGCTATGTACCAGATGAAAGAACAAAATAAAGCTCCAGAAAAACAACTAAATGAAGTAGAGATAAGCAAACTTCCAGAAAAAGAATTCAGAATAATGATGGTGAAGATGATCCAGGACCTCAGAAAAAGAATGGAGACAAAGATTGAGAAGGTGCAAGAAATGTTTAACAAAGACCTAGAAGAATTAAAGAACGAAAAAAACAGAGATAAACAATACAATAACTGAAATAAAAAATGCACTAGGAGGAATCAATAGCAGAATAACTGAGGCAGAAGAACGGATAAGTGACCTGGAAGACAGAATTATGTAAATCACTGCCATGGAACAGAATAAAAAAAAAAAAAAAGAATGAAAAGAAAAGAAGACAGCCTAAGAGACCTCTGGGACAGCATTAAATGCAACAACATTTGCATTATAGGGTTCCCAGAAGAAGAAGAGAGAGAAAAGGGGTCCAAGAAAATATTTAAAGAGATTATAGTCGAAAAATTCCTTAACATGGGAAGGGAAATAGCCACTGAAGTCCAGGAAGCACAGAGAGTTGGGTTTAGGTAGGATAAACCCAAGGAGAAACATGCCAAGATACATAGTATTAAAATTGACAAGATTAAAGACAAAGAAAATTATTAAAAGCAAGAAGGGAAAACTGACAAATAACATACAAGTAAACTCCCATAAGGTTAACAGCTGATTTCTCAACAAAAACTCTACAAGCTAGAAAGGAGGGGCATGATATATTTAAAGTGATGACAGGGAAGAACCTACAACCAAGATTACTCTACCTGGCAAGGATGTCATTCAGATTTGATGGAGAAATCAAAACCTTTACAGAAAAGCATAAGCTAAGAGAATTCAGCACCACCAAACCAGCTTTACAACAAATGCTAAAGGAACTTCTCTAAGTGGAAAACACAAGAGAAGAAAAGGAACTACAAAAACAAACCCATAACAATTATGAAAATGGTAATAGGAGCATACATATTGATAATTACCCTAAATGTGAATGGATTAAATGCTCCAACCAAAAGAAAAAGGCTCACTGAATGGATACAAAAAAGAGACCCATAGGGCTTCCCTGGTGGTGCAGTGGTTGAGAGTCTGCCTGCCGATACAGGGGACATGGGTTCATGCCCCGGTCTGAGAAGACACCACATGCCACGGAGAGGTTGGGCCTGTGAGCCATGGCTGCTGAGCCTGCATGTCCAGAGTCTGTGCTCCGCAACAGGAGAGGCCCACGTACCGCAAAAAAAAAAAAAAAAAAGGAAAAAAAGAATGTTATAAGACACAAGGAAGGACTCTACACAATGATCAAGGGATTAATCCAAAAAGAAGGTATAACAATTATAAATATATATGTACCATACCTAGGAGCACCCCAATACATAAGGCAACTGCTAACCACTATAAAAGAGGAAATCGACAGTAACACAATAATCTTGGGAGACTTTAGCACCTCACTTACACCAATCAACAGATCATCCAGACAGAAAATTAATGTGAAAATGTAAGCTTTAAATGACACAATAGGCCAGATAGATTTAATTGATATTTATAAGACATTCCATCCAAAAACAGCTGATTACACTTTCTTCTCAAGTGCACATGGAACATTCTCCAGGATAGATCACATCTTGGGTCACAAATCAAGCCCCAGTAAATTTAAGAAAATTGAAATCATATCAAGCATCTTTTCCAACCACAACACTATGAGAGTAGAAATCAATTACAGGGGTAAAAATGTAAAAAACACAAACACATGGAAGCTAAACACTACGTTACTAAAGAACCAAGAGGCCACTGAAGAAATCAAAGAGGAAATCAAAAAATACCTAGAGATAAATGACAAAACATGATGATCCTAAACCTATGGGATGCAGCAAAAGCAGTTCTAAGAGGGAAGTTTATAGCAATACAATCCTACCTCAAGAAACAAGAAAAATATCAAACAATCTACATTTATACTTAAAGGAACTGAAGAAAGAAATAAAAACAAAACTCAAAGTTAGTAGAAGGAAAGAAATCATAAAGATCAGAGAAGAAATAAAAACAAAGGAAACAATAGCAAAGATCAATAAAACTAAAAGCTGGTGTTTTGAGAAGATAAACAAAATTGGTAAACCTTTAGCCAGACTCATCAAGAGAAAAAGGGAGAGGAATCAAATCAATAAAATTAGAAATGAAAAAGGAGAAGTTACAATTGACACCACAGAAGTACAAAGCATCATAAGTACAAAGCATCATACTACAAGAAACTCTATGCCAGGAAAATGGAAGAAGTGGACAAATTCTTAGAAAGGTATAAATTTCCAAGACTGAACCAGGAAGAAAAGGAAAATATGAACAGACCAATCACAAGTAATGAAATTGAAACTGTGATTAACAGTCTTCCAACAAACAAAAATCCAAAACCAGATGGCTTCACAGGTGAATTTCATCAAACATTTAGAAAAGAGCTAACACCCATTTTTCTCAAACTCTTCTAAAAAACTGCAGAGGAAGGAACACTCCCAAACTCATTCTACGAGGCCACCATCACTTTGATAACAAAACCAGACAGAGATACTACAAAAAAAAGAAAATTACAGACAAATATCACTGATGAATATAGATGCAAATAATCCTCAAAAAATACTAGAAAACAACACATTAAAAGGATCATAAACCATGATCAATTGGGAGTTATCCCAGGGATGCATGTTTCTTCACTATATGCAAATCAATCAACATGAAAAACCATCACAAATTGAAGAATAAAAACCATATAAATATCTCATTAGATGCAGAAAATGCCTTTGACAAAATTCAACACCGATTTATGATAAAATCACTCCAGAAGGTGGGCATAGAGGGAAACTACCTCAGCATAGTAAAGGCCATATACAACAAACCCACAGCAGACATTATTCTCAATGGAGAAAAACTGTAATCATTTCCTCTAAGATCAGGAAAAGGACAAAAATGTCCACTCTCACCACTATTATTCAACATATTTTTGGAAGTCCTAGCCATGGCAATCATAGAAGAAAAAGAAATAAATGGAATACAAATTGGAAAAGAAGAAGTAAAAGTGTCACTGTCTGCAGATGACATAATACTACATGTAGATAATCCTAAAGATGCCACCAGAAAACTACTAGAGCTAATCAATAAAATGGGTAAATTTTCAGGATACAAAGATAATGCACAGAAATCTCTTGCAATCCTATACACTAACAACGAAAGATCAGAAAGAGAAATTGCAACAAAAAGAATAAAATACCTAGGAATAAACCTACCTAAGGAGGTTAAATACCTGTACTCAGAAAACTATAAGACTTTGATGAAAGAAATCAAAGATGACACAAAAAGATCAAGAGATATACCATGTTCTAGGATTAGAAGAATCAATATTGTGCAAATGATTATACTACACAAAGCAATCTAGAGATCCAATGCAATACCTATCAAATTACCAGTGACATTTTTCACAGAACCTGAACAAAAATCTTAAAATTTGTATGGAGACACAAAAGACCCTGAATTGCCAAAGCAGTCTTGAGGGAAAAAAACAGAGCTGGAGGAATCAGACTCCCTGACTTCAGACTATTGTACAAAGCTACAGTAATAAAGACAATATAATACTGGCACAAAAACAGAAATATAAGTCAATGAAACAGGATAGAAAGCCCAGATATAAACCCACACACCTATGGTCAACTAATTTATGACAAAAGAGGTAAGGATATACAATGGAAGCAGACAGTCTCTTCAATAAGTGGTGCTGGGAAAACTAGACAACTACATGTAAAAGAATGAAATTAGAACACTCCCTAACACCATACACAAAAATAAACTCAAAATGGATTAAAGACCTAAATATAAGACCAGACACTATAAAACTGCTAGAGGAAAACTTAGGAAGAACACTCTTTGACATAAATTACAGTAAGATCTTTTTTGATCCACCTCCTAGAGTAATGGAAATAAAAACACAAATAAACAAATGGGACCTAATGAAACTTAAAAGATTTTGCACAGCAAAGGAAACTATAAACAAAATGAAAAGACAAACCTCAGAATAGGAGAAAATATTTGCAAATGAATCAACAGACAAAGGATTAATCTCCAAAATATATAAACAGCTCATGCAGCTCAATATTAAGAAGAACAAACAACCCAATCAAAAAATGGGCAGAAGATCTAAACAAACATCTTTCCAAAGAAGACGTACAGATGGCCAAGAGGCACATGAAAAGCTAACATCACTAATAGAGAAACGCAAATCAAAACTACAATGAGGTATCACCTCGCATCAGTTAGAATGGCCATCATCAGAAAATCTATAAACGACAAATGCTGGAGAGGGTGTGGAGAAAAGGGAACCCTCTTGCACTGTTGGTGAGAATGTAAATTGATACAGCCACTATGGAGAACAGTATGGAGGTTCCTTAAAAAACTAAAAATAGAATTACCATGTGACCCAACAATCCCACTACTGGGCATATACCCAGAGAAAACCATAATTCAAAAAGACGCATGCTCCCCGATGTTCATGCAACACTATTTACAATAGCCAGGTCATGGAAACAACCTAAATGTCCATCGACAGATGAATGGATAAAGAAGATGTGGTGCATATGTACAATGGAATATTACTCAGCCATAAAAAGGAATGAAATTTGGTCATTTGTAGAGACGTGAATGGACAGACTGTCATACAGAGTGAAGTTAAGTCAGAAAGAGAAAAACGAATATCGTATATTAATGCATATATGTGGAATCTAGAAAAATGGTACAGATGAACCGATTTTCAAGGCAGAAATAGAGACACAGATGTACAGAACAAATGTATGGACACCAAGGGGGGATTTGGGGGGCATGAATTGGGAAATTGGGATTGACCTATATACACTAATATGTATAAAATAGGTAAGTAATAAGAACTAATAAGAACCTGCTGTATAAAAAAATAAATAAAATAAAATTTAAAGTTAAAAAAAAAGAAAGAATCAAGAATGGGCAGAAGTAAGAAAAAGTTATTTTGAAGCAGAAGTTATTACCAGTTGAGAGAATTTTATCTTGTGCTTCTAAGATGACCGTGGTAGAAATTTATTTTATATTTACGATTAGGCCACTCCCAAGGTACTTTTTTTCTAATCACTTTTGCTGGTTGGAAAGGAACTTTCTTGTGGATGATTCAGAATGAAGGAGGAGGGATGCTAAAGAGCTTTCCTTCTCTACCCCCGCCATCTTCACCCTTCACCCTGGCCCTATTGCCTAGAGGAGAAAGAGACTAGATTCTGAAACAGAATCGGCCAAAATGGCCTGGATCTAGAGTAATATTTTCTGCAAATTTCCAAGTCTATGCTCGCATTGTGGGAGGGAATTCATCAAGGAGGGATGAGGAGAGACACTTTTAATAAAGGAATCAACATTTCAATTTGGAGTAGGAGTTAGTCAAGTCAAAGTGAGCAGTAGGGAAAATTTTCCCGGCTGAGGGAATAGCTTTGTCAAGAAGCGAGGAGACCATTTCACGTTCTGATAAAGTGTTCTGTGTGACTACATTGTGAAAGATCTCAATTCACGTGAGAAAAATACACCAAAAAGAAAGAGAGCAGTTCAGAAAATCCTTGCTGGAGGAATGGACTCCTCAAACCTGAGCTATTCAACATGGAACAGTTCTGAATCCATGTCCAAACATAGGGAATTTGGATGTTCCAATATTTTTTTTTTAAAATGAGAAAAGAGAACAAAAAAATGTGAATGGAGAAATAAAACTTTACATAAAAAATCCACAAAGCAAGAAAAATGTTGGAAAGCAAATGGGATCACACTGAGTAAAGATAGTTCCTATAGTGTTCAAACATGTTGAAGAATTAGCTATAGATTTACAAGACCGAAGTCACATTAAGAGCATTTATGAACTATTTTCTCACTATGAAAGTCATGGATGTTGGATGTTCACATTTAACAAGGTAGGATTAGTGACCCACAGGGTGCACGTGCTGTGGCTTCAGGTGATACTTATTGGGAAGAATGTGTCCCAGGACCAAGTCAGGAAGTAAATGGCCTTTTCACAATCACAGTACATATCAAGGTAGCCAGGCCAATAAAAAGAGACCTGAAGTGGGTTTCACTAAAATAGAGTAGATCGCTTAAATTCTGGTCAAAATGACACTCATTTGAAGACAATAACTGCCTTTGAAATCTGAACAATGAGAGTTAAGAAACAAAACAGGATTGATTCAGGACATTTTCTGATCCATACCAGGATTGCATCAAAAGAACTGTGTTTCTTACTCTAGTGGTGTACAAGCTGTGTGTTTTCACATAGAGGTTTTATTGCTGCTTATGCTTTTTCTTATTAATCATATTCCATATATTTTGGCAGCCTGTGTACTGTGCTTTTGTTTTATATCCATGAGATGAGAGAAAATTATTCAGGAAGCAAGTCAGCCATCATTTTTGACAAAATATTCTCAAACATCTTATGGGAGCTCCTCCGTCCTCCAGAAGGAAACACAATTGACTTTAATATCAAAGTCACAGTTGTAGGGAGTACAGCTTTTACTAAGAGGAAAAGGTTGAGGCCTAAAGTAAAGAAGGTCAGGAGGAAGCAAGTTAGGGTTTAAAGAGAACTGGAAGCCTTTGAGAAGCACATATGGGCAATGGATTTTACTGGGCTAGAAGTTTGGGGACAAACATTAGCATGAAAAAAAAATGGGCATTTATCTATAATTTAATTTAATTTTATGCAGAGCCATATATTCCCTGAAAATCCAAGTGGCTGAGGATTCTGTGACTTGAGGCTTCAGTCATTCCTCTTTCCCTCAGGGACATAATTAACATTATTATTACTGAAATATAACTAACAAATATTTTTAAAGTATTCACTAGTTATCTATATATAATGGCTCTAGGATAGAATGTTTCTCTTTGAAATAACAGAATTTTTAAAAAGCAGAATAAAGAGGAGTTATTTCTTTTTTTTTTTTTTTTTTTTTTTTTTTTGTGAGGAAGCCCAAGAGCAGTTATTTCTTAAAAATAAAAAAGGGAAGATACACAAACTCTACTACATTTTTTTATTACAAATAGATTATAAATTCCTTTTACAAAATTAAGGAAGTACAGGTTAGGAAAACTGTACACAGTTTTAAAAAAAAACTTTGAATCACATCATACCTAGCTTCTTAATCTGCTTTTTCATTTATACTTATATATCATCAAGAGTAAAGAGTCAGATACTTGGCTTCCTTTTACTCCCCCCTTTCATTTATTTCTTTCATAATCAATAGAGCTGGTTTCAGATATTTTCTCTCAATTTTTTAATTTATCAAAGCTTCAAAGGGTAGCAAGGGAAAACACTAATCTGTATACATAGACAATGCAAAACTAAAACAAAGACTGTCCTCATCTTGGCAAAGAATTAAAACACTTAATACTCCTATGGGAAGAAAAATAGTCATTTCTTTTGATTGAAATACTAAACAATATATGCAATTATCTAGTAAGAATAAAAATTCAGTAAGATGACCAATAATGCTCTCTCTACTTTATATTAATACCCATTAGGCATTACAGAGGAAAAGAAGACTCAACATCCTCTTTTTTTTCCACATTCAGGTTTATGTTATTAAAATAAACAGATTACTTACAGTGGAGAATTTGTCTTGTGTTTCCAAATTCAATCTGATTGGGTAGTATTAAGCCTAGGAGCTTATTAGGAAACCTTTAAAAATAAGCTTATTCTCATTTCTGCTTGAATAAAACATTACTGTGAAATAAATCTCTTAGATGTGCAATTATATTATGTACATATCTTAAACTTTATTTTACCTATTTATTTATTTACTTACTTCAAGTATATCCTGAACGGGGTGTTACCTTCGTGGTCTAAATGTTAGTGAACTGTCATAAGTAAAAGTCAGTGGGCAACCAGGACTTCTGGAATATGAACTCAATCCCTCTCACTTTAATATGTCAGCCTACAGTGCTAACATATGTGAGTATATCTGCCATTGCCCTAAGAGCATATCACACCCCCTATGCCTATCCTTCTTCCTCATTAGATTGGAAACTCCCTGAGGATTGGGATCTTATCTTTCATGCCTTCATGTCACCTTCACTTCCTATCAAAACAATGGAAGTGTAGCAAAGTTGAACAAATATTTGCTAAATGAATTAATATATGTCATTCATTCACACCAGGTCATCAAACTACTTTTTTTGTTGACTTAGTGAGTATATGTCTTCAAACATGTCTGTTAGAAAGAATACCAACCCCTGAAAAAATGTAACACTATTTGAAATGTTCTATTTTATCACCACTCTGTTTATCTGTTCTCAAGGACTCATGGCTAAGGCATTTGAGACAGGAAAATAGAACATACCATGAAAATGAAGATAGTTTGAGATAAAACTGACCCTCACACTTAGCCCATGCAAAATCAAATTAAGTCCTCCACACATATATACACTAACAAACGTAAGGTAGATAGCTAGTGGGAAGCAGCCGCATGGCACAGGGATATTGGCTCGGTGCTTTGTGACCGCCTGGAGGGGTGGGATAGGGAGGGTGGGAGGGAGGGAGACTCAAGAGGGAAGAGATATGGGAACATATGTATATGTATAACTGATTCACTTTGTTATAAAGCAGAAACTAACACACCATTGTAAAGCAATTATATCCCAATAAAGATGTTAAAAAAACAAACAAACAAATTAAGCCCTCCATATCTGATCGGGTTATTGAAATGGATGGCAGATCATCCCACAGAAAGATGATACTAATAAATAAATTTTGGGCTCCCAATGACAAGGTAGGGAGGATTTGTATATTTCTCTCAATCTTTTTTCTGGTATTTTTAGAACTTAATCTTCTACATTTGGGTCAACAAAGTTGGGAAGGGTCAACAACTCCCAAGAATAAAGGAGAAAGTAATAAGGTGGTTGTGGGGCTTTGTGGACTATAATTGAAATCCTTACTTTTTAACAGGAAAATTACTTTTACCCACATTTTTCTTTAGAGCTAAACAGACCCTTGAACTATACTTGAATCCCTCTCTTTAATATGTAGCAATACCATGCTTTTTTTGCTAAGAAAGCTGCACTGTGCTAGTATCAAAGTTGAGATGCAAGACTGAGTTGAATATCAAAATGTGTTTCTTTGTAGACGTGTTGTGCCGGTTGAATCACCTATACAAAAGGGAATTATTTACTTCATTTTAATTTATTTAAAATATCTTAGAAACCATTTGATGGCAAACCATTTTCACTGAAAAGGAAATAGTGACATCTGGTGGAATATTTTTATCTAAAAGCCTAGTCATTAACATTTCTACTCCCTCAAAATAAATGTTTAAAATATACATTCTTTCCCTGGAGAACAAATGTGCCTTTGTAATGGAACAGGCATCTGCTATATATCATGATGTTACATTATGGTTCCAATACCAGTAACTAATTCCCTTCTTAAAATAAAAAACATGGAGATTCTTCAGTTAATGTCCACAGCAATAAATCTTAAAAAAAAAACCCAAAAACTGATTACAAGGATTTGAGTCTTCTATAATTCTAGCCATTTTAGCAATACAATCTGAAAGTCACAAGCAATATGGTATGTACAGAAATATGTAAACATACTTGTATATGTACATGTGCATATATGTGTATGTATATATTATATGCTTATGTATATATTAATTATATATGTTATATTATTACATTATATTAATTATATAGTATATGTGTATCTAATATGTGCATACACATATATAATTATGTATAATTATATGTACATACACATATATTAATTATATATTAATATTAATTATATATTTACACTATATATATTTAATATAATTATATATACAATATAAAAACATAATTTGTGAGGTCAGGTAACCTGGAGAAAAGTGAAACATGCTTTTATAATGCTCAAGAGGGCTTAACCCAGACCATAATGAACTTGCAAATATTCAAATGCCTGTGTAGCATATAATTTTTAAATTAATTTATAATTGAGTATGAATAGTGAGCCATGAAGTAGTCATAAATTACAGTACTGAATGATGGTCTAGCCTGGTGCCCACATAGCAGTCACAAAGGGTAAATGTTTCCACGATTACTAATTGTACTACATGTCCTGGAATGTGAGTCATTTGTAGCTACTGTGTATTGCAAATTCTAAGTCAAATAAAGCCAAAGATCTCGTCTAGGTTACATGGTTCTTAAGAGGTAGTTTAGATCTTAGACTTGGATTCCCACAGACCTGGGTTAGAATCCTGGTTTCAAATTGGTTAAGTCATTTAATTTCTCTGTATCCCCATTAGTAAAATGAGGACAAAAGTGCAACTGAGTTGTTGTAAGTATGAATGGAAAAATATATGTAAAACACTTTAGCAGAGTGACTGGAAAATAATGCTTATTTGTAACAGTTATGATTACTCTTATTACTCCCTTTCTATGTCACACATTGTATAACACATTGTGTAACACAGTATGTTGTATCACATATTTATTTTTGTGTAAAATTTTCTGACCTTAAGTACAAAGGTCAGAGCTACACAGCACTTGAGAGCTTGGAATCTAGAGCAAAATCAGAATGTGGTTCAAATGTTGGCTCTGTCATTTACTGTGTGGTCTTGGGAAAGTTACTTAATTTTTCAGTGACCCAGTTTCATCAGTTATAAAATGAGGATAAAACTTTATCTTACCTCATACAGTTTTATTATGAGAACTTATTGTGAGGATTAAATGTGTTTATGCATGTGAAGCTTTAGAGCACTGCCTGGCAGAAGGTAAGAGCTTTATAAGTATTACTTCTTAGTATTGCATTGTCTAAAATGTAATAACACAGGAAACAAAAAGAACACTTGGTCTACTATTCCAAATAATTTCAGTGGATGTGAGTGGAGAAGTTGATCTAAATTTGACTCCTAAAGTACAAATAGCCCAGAAGAGAATTCCGTGGCCACTGCCACTGATCACTTCAGCTTGCTTATCCATTGATGAGTATATGTACTCAACTGAAATGTGTAATTGATTTTTCCTTCTTATGTATATATGATCTCACCTTGGGCCTAAATTATGCTCACTGTTGGGATTCAGACATCACTGGATATCTCTGGCTGACAGGAAGAAATTACATTGGGGTAGTATTGTGAGTTGGACCTAGACGGTAAATAGAAGCCAAATCAAAAAGGGCCTTGAGTATTAAGCTTATCTATCAAATGGGAAAGTTGTAATGCATAGACTCTTGTTCTGTGTCTTTCATGTAACGTTTCCTGTAATGGACATAAAGCCCTTTCTCCTATATCATGTGGAAAACTAGAAGCTCAGGATTGG
Source organism: Neophocaena asiaeorientalis asiaeorientalis (assembly GCF_003031525.2). Classification (NCBI taxonomy): domain Eukaryota; kingdom Metazoa; phylum Chordata; class Mammalia; order Artiodactyla; family Phocoenidae; genus Neophocaena; species Neophocaena asiaeorientalis. Next base: position 682,998 of record NW_020174826.1, read on the forward strand.
GTGAAACGAGCTCCTAATTCCAATCTGAGGCAGGAATCCTGTCAACATTCCTCTTGAGTGATTGTCCGTTCTCTGCTTGAACACCTCCTGTGACTGAGAACCATCACCTCTTGAAATATCACATTACGCCTTTTAGAAAGTAATTACTGTAACTAAAGTCAAACATGAAATATTGAGCAACCCATTTATCTCCCTTCTTCATCTCCAAAATCCAAGTAAAACAAGTAAAGAATTACTTTTTTTAAAATTCCACAAGAGCAAAGAGCCAGGGATATTAATTAAACTTTGGAAGCTGATTTGGCAGAATAGAGAAATGAGAAACTCAAGTCTGCAAGGCAGAAGACAAACCATGGAAAGGCTCAGGTACATCTGAAGTGTGATGTAGGGCTGAAAATGAGAACTTATTGAAAGGCTGTTTAAAAAGAGTCAGACACCCAGATTCTCTCCCTCACCTCATAAAGCCAGAGAACTGCCCTCCCTCTCACCCAGGCGTATTGAATTCCTTTCTGAAGATGTTGAACCATAAAGATTGTCAACACCTGGACACCAGGCAGAGGGGATGGTGGAGGTGAAGCACCTTCTGAAAACAAGGGGATTAAGTGTGGTTCTGTATATTGAACACTGAGCCTCTCAAAGGACCTTCCAGCACAGTAGTCACCACCCAACTCCTTCCCCAATTTCATCTGTGGAAAGTTACCAGCCCAAGAGAAATATCTCTGATACTGATACTTAAGGATCTCCCTAAGTGATCACTCTCCCCAAATAATCACTTTGTGGTAAGGTCTACCATTTGCCTAACCTCACGCACATCACAGAATTTAATTGCCTCGCTGTTTTGGATTCTGTAGTGTATTATCTAGATTCTCTCTTTAGGACTGAGGTGATGCTCCTAGTTGCTGGCTGTATCAGTGGCTTATGGATCATAGCTGATTTCCTCTTAGGAAATCACCCCAAATGAAGAGAGTTGCCTTGCCCAGAGGACTAGCCCAAATCCATTGATTTGTAGATGATTACAGTCTTTCCCGGAGCACATCCCAAATCCAACAATTTGTAGATGTGAGGCAAAGAGGTCTGGCCCTCTTGCCTCAATTTAGTCCATCTCTCATGTGTTATCCCAATACCAGAGCTTTCCTTGTGTTTGCCTGATAACTGATTGAAACCATATTCCCACCCAATTTCTCTCTCTCCCCTTCAGGTGTTGATCCCAAGAAAATCCTGAGTAAACCTGCTGCACAATCTATTTTCCAGGGAACCTAATCTAACAGACTCACTCTAGAATATGAAAGGATGTCCCAGCCTTTAGTTTTTAGGAAAGACTCTAACATGAAACACTGAGTACAAATCAATGCACAGTGAGGAAGAAAAAAAGGAACTTGAAGGAGAAAGGCAGTACAGAGAATATTAATACTAAATTATTCTCAAAGAGATAATACTTCATTCATAAAATGAAAAGCAGGTTGCTCTAAGAACAGAACTTTCAGAGAACAAAGACAAGCTCTTGAGAATTAAAAATACAGTAACAGAAATAAAAATTTTGATAGACTGAAAGATAGAATTGTGGAACTCTTCAGAATATAGAACAAAATACAGAGAGATGGAGAATAAGAAAGACAGTATGAGAAACTTCGATCTGGGAGGCACAACATTTTACTAGAAAAGTAATTTTAAAAATAGAAAAGTTCTTTAAAAAACTAATAGAGAACATGAGAAAATTTCTCAGAACTGAAGGCCAAGAGTTTCTAAAGTATCCACACAATCAATAAAAAATTTCACATTAATGCAAATCGCTGAGAAATTTCAGACTAGAAAGTATAAAGAGAATTTACTGAAAACTTTCCAGAAGGAGAATAAACAAATAAATGCAACATATATGCAAAGGATAGTCTTAGGCTTCTTACCAACAATCCTGAAAGTTAGAAAACAATGATGAAACCCATGCCTTTAAAATTTGAGGGAGTGTAATTTCCAATCCAGAATTCTAGGCCCAGGAATACTCTGAATCAAATTTAGGAAAGAATAGGGACATTTTCAGCTGGTCAAGTTTCAAAATTTTTATTTATTATACATGAGGAAGCTTACTGGAAAAAATGTTCCATTAAAATAGGGAAATAGAACAAGAAAGAGGAAACTGTAAAATTCAGGAAATAGGTAAAGGGTATTGAAAGGACCACAGGTGCATCAAGATAGGAGCCAGTGAGCTGAAGACCCCAAAGAGAATTTTGCTAAGAGAAAAGGGCACTGAAAGATTGACCAACATGTTTTACTGCATTGATTGAAGCCTTGCATCTCTGATGGAGAGTTTGAGGATGGATTAATAAAAGCACCCAGGAGAAATAGCAAAAATAGGATAATCATTAATTCTAAGGAAAACAAAACATTGTATGAGACAGAAAATATCATCTTAATACTTTATGTGACTCAATCATGAGCTATTTATATAAAGTACATTCTGAATATTGATTTAACCAGAAACAGTTATTTAACTAGCTGAGAGAAGGGGAGAAGAGGGACAAGGTGATAGAGAAATAAATTCCCATTTTCTATAGTAGAAGTCATTAGATTTAATGTTTTTAAAGCAGAATATGCATGATATTTAGAAAACAGAAGGAAATACTAGAAACATAAGTGAAAATAGTCCCTAGATGTTGCTCTGGGAGCATAGATTATGGTGGGGAGAGAGAAGATAACTGTTGTTTTAAATTACATGCTTTGCAGTGTTATTTGTCTCTGTAAACTGTGTGTGTATGAATTACTTTGATAAACATTTTTAAAAAAATAAACATTTAAAATAAAATTTCTTTCTTGTTCTGACCTAATATCTGTCTCTCTACCTTCTGGTCCTAATTACACTCTCTGTGACTCAACATATAAAAAAATTAAGACTTTCTCTTCACCATGACTATCCTTCAAGTACTTTAAACCAGAGCTCTTATTCTTCCTTCAGTTTGCATTTATAAGGGCTAAAATCTCCTGTTTCATTCAACCGCACTTTATGTGAAACCATTTGCTTCCCTGACTTGATTGCTTTTCTCTGTACTCAATGGAGAGGTATCTGGAGCTGAGGAAGACACTCTGGAGATAAATCTGGCTAATTTACAGCAACATTTTCACTTCTTTCATTCTGTACATTATAATCCATTAAAGGCAGCAAAGATCACATTAACTATCTTAGAATCCAAAACACATTAATGCTTCATAGTGAAAACTTAAAGTCTCTTCTGCACATATTATTTTTAAGTCACCTATCCTACGGGTAGAATTTGCTGTGTAGATCTTTTTTTTTTTTTTTTTGTCTTGTAGAGAGCCTTATATTTACCTCTGTTAATGTGTGACTTATTAAAGTCACCTTATCATCAAACTGAAAAGAGAATATATTTGGCTCTTGATCTATTCATAGACGATATTAGCTATCTCTTCCAAATTTGTGTCACATATATGTGATAGCTGTACTTTCAGTTCAGGTCTTGAGTAAAAATGGCAAACACCACCAAACCTAGCAAGACAGAGTCCTTCAGCCACTGCAACACATGTTTCAGGTTCCCAACCATCTGTTAGTCAGCTTTAAGTTACAACTTGTTCAACTGTTACAATATCATCGAATCTGGCCCAGAGCCAGATAGACCAAGTAGGTAACAGTCCTATATTTTAGCCATTTTATTAGCCCAGTCATTAAAAAGATAAATTAATATAATTAAATGTATTACTCTTTATTCTGATACAAATTATTATGAAACAAATGCAAGCAGCTACTATCATTCCTACTTCATTAGCTATTCAGACGCTGAGCTGTCATTTGGTTTGTCTGTTATAGTGACAGACCTGGATACAAGTTTTTTTTCTTTTGCGGTACACGGGCCTCTCACTGCTGTGTCCTCTCCCGTTGCAGAGCACAGGCTCCAGACGCGCAGGCTCAGCGGCCATGGCTCACGGGCCCAGCCGCTCCGCGGCATGTGGGATCTTCCTGAACCTGGGCATGAACCCGTGTCCCCTGCATCGGCAGGCGGACTCTCAACCACTGCGCCACCGGGGCAGCCCTGGATACAAGTTTTGATTTTGGCTCCTGACTTCAAGCCCTATTCTTTAGAAGTGTCTTGGAATATATTATTATTGCTGTTGTTGCTGTTGTTATCTTAATGTGAGTTTGTAAGCCAAAGATTTTTATCTTCATTTTCATACCCTGAAATCCCACGTGGATATAGCATAGCTCAGTCCTGGAGGTCTTGCCATAGATATTTACATTTTAACGTGCAAACCCTGGCCTCCCCAGGCCCAGCTATTCCCATTGCTTTCTGACAACTGACTGAAGATACAGCTTTAAGCCTTTAGATGTTCCTAGGCAAAGAGTCTGTACTTTGACATTTGCATTTATCTCATTATGTTTGACTGGCATATTGAGATCCATAAGCTTGTGGTTAATATACTGTCAAGGATTCTTAATTAAGCTGGTTGTACAAAAAAGGCATCAGAGTCTCTTGAGAAATGTATAATCTTTGCCAGTCATTCACTATGAATTTGCCTTGTTGCCCTGGTGGTATAACAGTAGCACTACAGGGAAGATTGGAGGCTTGACATAACAACCAAAGGCTTGTAACCTGGTTCTGCCATTTGAGTTGGGAGGCAAGGAAAACTGTCATGATAGAGAGGGGAGACATGCAGAATACCTAAGTTCATATTCCCTATGGACAAATGAAACAGAAAAACAAAATATATCACAGGCAAAGCTGCCAGTTGTCATACTCCAGGGAATTAGTGAACATTAACATGTTTACTTTTTACTTACTTTTTCCTACTAGCCTTTTCATGAAATCAGGGAAGCTGAGGCAAAAAACAAATCTCTACTGAATCAAAGCCACATATATGTGGCTGTGTACTGTAAGGCAGTGGGTCTCAAAGTTTGCTGCAGGGACAAGCAGGACCAGTATCAGCTGGCAATTTAGAAATGCAAATTCTCGGGCTTCCCTGGTGGCGCAGTGGTTGAGAGTCCGCCTGCCGATGCAGGGGACACGAGTTCGTGCCCCGGTCCGGGAAGATCCCACATGCCATGGAGCGGCTGGGCCCGTGAGCCATGGCTGCTGGGCCTGCGCGTCCGGAGCCTGTGCTCCGCAATGGGAGAGGCCACAAGAGTGAGAGGCCCGCGTACCACAAAAAAAAAAAAAAAAAAAAAGTGCAAATTCTCAAGTCCCACTCCAGAGCTATTTAATCAAAAACTTTAAGGGGAGGGCCCAGAAATGGGCGTTTTAACAAGTCACCCAGGTCACTCTGAAGCACTTCAGTTTGAGAACCACTGGTATAAAGGAACCACTCAAATTTTCCAAGGTGGGAACCTCTCAAAAGAGATGAGAGAGTGATTCTGAGCAAGGCAAGGACAGCTCATGGAAAACTCTAGGCTGAGTATACTCACTTTTTCCCCTGCCTGCTTGGCTGTCATTGAATTAGCATCCCTTGTGTGGCAAAAGCCACAGGGACCACAGTGTCCATCAGATGTTCTTAGGGGTTTCCTTTAGGAAGCAGCATTCCTATAGAAGAGGCATGATGCTTTTCTCCCCATGATCCATTACCTGCCAAAGTAACATCCACCTTTGCCTTCTGTCTTCTTTGCCCTACCTCATGATCATGAGCCTTGTGAGAAAATTAATTTTGTTGACTTTGGACATTTGCATTCATGTCATTCACACCTTCCCTCCCCTTCCTGTTCAGGATTCCTCCAGGCATCCCCTTTATGGCCTGACCAGCAGGATGCTGTGGTTTAAATATAGGTCATGCAACGCGTAGTGCACCACTGGGATCTAGGCTGCTCTGCTTTCCTTATACCCTGTTTATTTCTAATGATCCCATTCTCAATTTTGTTCCAAACCCCTAGATAATGCTTCCCTGGCACACGATGGTTGAGATGTCTCAGCTCTGCTATGCCCACTGAGAATCTGTTAAATACAGAGAATGAGTATTGGGCTTTAGTCCAAGAAGGGTTTGGTGACATTTCCCTTAATTGTCATATATACCAAATATCCCTATGGCATGCACCCTTGAACAGCAACTGTTCTACTAGGAGGCATATGAGGGTACATGCTGAAACAAATGCGTTTAAATCTTTTCGATTGTGGATTCCTAAGTTGTTTTCCTTTTGCTATTCACTCACTGCACCTAACCTTTGCCAAACAACTGCAGAACTATGATCTGGCCACAGGTTTTATTTGTTGCCTTTAGTCATTTTCAATTTCTTAGCAGAAGCAAATATGAGAGTAAAAGTCAATGGAAAGCAGGTTTAGGTAAGCTCCATTTTGTCCATACATATTGCTAAGAATCCCTGCATGTACTTAAGGCAAGGAGGTAGTTTCTGCTTGGGTTTGGAACACCATAAATCAAATAACTATGGTTCAACCACCCCCAAGACCACTGACATGTCTCCCTCCCAATATTTATTGCCACATGTAAGAACTTACAAATGCCAGCATAAGTATGCTGCCTGCACCTGGCAAATTATTTCTGGTTTGTCAGAAAATCCAGGGGCTGCTTTTGTTTGATGTTAGCATGGTTCAGCTATTGTTCCAGTGCCGTTTGAATAACAATCATTTCACAGCAACAGAAAAGGTGGGAATCACCAGGAGAACCTCCAGACCTCATATTGTATAATCCTTTTCTCCATAAATGCTCACTGACAAGCCTCTCTTCATATGTGCCAGCATTTAAAGATTTCAAAGACAGAGGTGACCAGTGAGTTGTTTTCATAGCTAACAGGTATAGTTAGTTGAGTTGTCATTTTACATGGGTGAGAAAATGATGTGTTTGATGAGCATTTCGTGAGCATCTAGTATGTTTCAGCCACTGTGCTGGTGACAGTGGACACCGACCCTGCCTTCAGGAAGCTGACATCCTTTGGCACCATTTAGGAGTCCAAGTGGCTTTCTCCCTTCTTGTTTACCAACACACGTGTACCCCTTGATGTCTGAGTGGTTCTTAGCTGTTCTCTGTCGCACTGAGCTCTGTGGGATGGAGTTAGTTATATTGTCATTGTAGCATAGCTAGTGACAAGGCCATAGAGGATATGACCCAAGGCTGGCCATTCCAATATGGTCACATGATTCTACTAGAGCCAGTCATAGTATTTCCTAAGGCTTTTTACTTGAACTAACAAGGAGTCTAGGAAGATGTACAAGAAGCCATTCTGACGGCCACAAGGAGAGCCCCTGCCTGCAGAATGAAATCAAGTAGAGAGACAAGCAAAACAGTAAAAGAGAACCCTAATGATAATCTCTGATTTCCGGGTTGTAGCTATATCTGAAGTTGGCTTTGTTCCTAGAATTCTAAATTTCATGAGACAGTGATTACTATTTAGCTCAAACTGGCTATAGATTTTTTTGATACTTTCAAACCAAAAACACTGAAAAAACAAAACCTATTTGAACATACAACTCCAAACTATCCCACAGAGCTATAGGATATATAAAATCTAAGGCCAAGTCTGAGCCACATTGACTAGAATGAGGTTCGGAGGACTGGTGGAAGAATTTATCAGTTTGATCAGAACTACATATCTAAAGAATGGAACCAATTCTCAGGTTAAATAAACTGAAAGGGCATTTAGAAATGTATTCATGGGGCTTCCCTGGTGGCACAGTGGTTGAGAGCCCGCCTGCCGATGCGGGGGACATGGGTTCATGCCCCGGTCTGGGAAGACCTCACATGCCGTGGAGCGGCTGGGCCTGTGAGCCATGGCCGCTGAGCCTGCGTGTCCGGAGCCTGTGCTCCGCAACGGGAGAGGCCGCAACAGTGAGAGGCCTGCGTACAGCAAAAAAAAAAAAAAAGAAAGAAAGAAAGAAATGTATTCATTAGTTCTTTTCTTAAAAAAGATTTATTTATTAATTTATTTAATTAATTAATTTTGGCTGCCTCACGTCTTAGTTGCATCACACAGGATCTTCACTGAGGCATGCGGGATCTTTCCTTGTGGCGTACGGGCTTCTCTCTAGTTGTGGTGTACGGGTTTTCTCTTTAGTTGTGGCGTGCAGGCTCCAGGACATATGGGCTCTGTAGTTGTGGCACACGGATTCCACAGTGTGTTGGCTCTGTAGTTTGCGGCACACAGCCTCTCTAGTTGAGGCATGAGAGCTCAGCAGTTGTGGCACGTGGGCTTACTTGCCCTGCAGCATGTGGGATCTTAATTCCCCGACCAGGGATCGAATCTGCGTCCCTGCATTGTAAGGTGGATTCTTTACCACTGGACGACCAGAGAAGCCCCTATTCATTAATTCTTACACACTATGTGCTTTTTTTTCTATAAATATGAAATAAGAAAGCTCCAACTCATATCCCATGTCATGATAGTCACTGAAGAGGGAAGAATACAATGAGTAGAAAACATGGCCCTCGTTTCAAAGAGTTACTAACCTAGTTTGACAAAATTGATACATGCATATTTCCTGTTGCTTAACTAAAACCTAAAAGAAAAGTGATCAAAGTAGCTCACTTCTATAGCCTGTTCTACTAGGACTTTTTAGAATATATGTTATGTATAGGACTACATAGGATCAACACATTTTCCCCAGTTAGACTCCAGCTGATGCTAGGATGCATTCTATGAAGGTATGTAATATGTAATATATGAGGTAATAGAAATAACACTGAACTGAGAGCCAGGAGACCTCCTGTAGATGAGTTGTTAGCCCCAACTTGTCACGTGACTTAGGCTTATCATTTAAGTGAGTTCTAGTTTATTCATCTATTCAACAAGCAATTTAAACTTCAAAGGCTCTAGCACTAAACGTCAGAAATTCATTATTCAAAATATAACACCTCAGAATAAGGAATTAGAGTTGTCCCTTAAGACTATTGTTTCTTCAGTTACTCCGCCCATGTCACCACTTTAGTGAATCCCCTGAGCTCTCTAGACAGAGATACAGATGTCAGTAACTTAAACAGAATTTGGGTTAGGTTTGGTCTCTTCAAATTTTTAAAGATTTTTTTCTCTTTTTAGTTTTATGTAATTTTATTATGGTATGACTAGGTGTGGAGTTTTTAATTTTATTGTAGTTGGAATCCTCTGGGACACTTCACCCTGTACATGGAAGAATTTCTTATTTCTCATTATTATATCTGCTCCTCCTTCTGTGACTCATCAAATGTTTGTTAACCTCCTTAGAGTTCCCCCCACATTTCTTGCCCCTTATTTCCATCTTTTTCCCTCTTGGTGTGTATATTGAGTAAATTTCTCTGATCAATTTTTCAGTTTACACATTCCCTATTTCATTATTCTATCTGCTGCTAAACACTTCCATTAAGTTTTCTTTGTTTAACTATTAATTCAGAAGTAGATACAGTAATACAACAAACATAATACTTACACAGCTTCAACAATTATTAGCTCGCAGCCAATCTTGCTTCATTTATATCTTTTCTCACTTCTCTCATACCCATAACATTTTTTTATACCCATAACATTTTGAAGCTATTCCCAGGTAGCATTTCACTTCATCTGTAAATATTTCAATGTGTTTTCCAACAGAAATAATTGTTTTCAAAATAATCACAGTAATATTATCACAAATTAAATGTGAAAAGTCTTTACTGTCACCAAGTATCCAGAGTTAAATTTCCTACTGTTTTATAATATCTTTTACTCTGGTGCTTTTTTTGTTTTTTCCATTAAATCATTGAGCATATTTATAAGAGGTCTTTTAAAATCTTTATTAGCTACTTTAATCATTTCTGTAATTTCTGGGCCTGTTTTCATTGACCGCTTTTTCTACCAGTTATGGGTCTTTTTTTTTTTTTCCTGCTTCTTCACATTTCTAGTAACTTATATTAGATACCAGACATCATAAATCTTATTTTTGAATATTGGGTTTTGTTTTTTCTCTTTAGATATATGGGCTTTGTTCTGGCAGGGACTAAGGGTACTTGTGAATCAGCTTGATCTTTTCTAGGGCTCTTTTTAAGCTTTTGTAGGGCCAGGTCAGAGAAGCTTTGCTCTGGCCTTTGTTTAGTCCCACTGCTAATATGTGCCCCTTTTATATCTCTACTTAGAGGCTGTATATTCAACAAGGTCTCTCCCCTCTGGCTAGTGCAAACACAAATGATTCCAAATCTTTGTGTTCAGTTTACTGTTCCTTAATAATTATTATTTTTAAGCTTTTCTTTTGCATATTCTTTGGAGTTTCACCTTATGTATACACAGATGGGTATTAAAACAAAGACTCAGGGAAATCCCTATGCAGATTTCTGTAGCTCTTTCTCTGCATAGCTCCTTCCTCTAGGATACTCTACCTGTAAATTCTGTCTCCTCAACTCCGTAAAATTGCTATACTCTGTTTGGGTTCCCTACCTCTGTATCAATTCAGAAATTGCCACCAGACCTACAGTTGTTGTAATTGTAGGGCTCACTATTTTTGTTTCCCTTCTCTCAGATCACACAGTTCTGAGCTCACCATTGTTCAGTGTCTGAAAACAGTTGTTTCATACATTTTTTCCAGTTTTATAGTGATATATAATGATAAGGTTTAAGTCCTGTAGAAATTAATCTCTCATAATCGAAAGAAGTCTGATAATTATTTTCTTTTAACATAGAAACTATAGATGTTTTATAATCTTTGGATAATTCTAATATCTGAAATCTGTTTCTGCTATTTTCTTCTTTGGTTCTCACTTTTACTACCTTGTAGCCTTGATGTCTATTTATCTTTGGCAGAATGATCGTCACTGCATTTTTTTTTTAATTACATGGAGATTCCCTAAGGCCTAGGATGTATGTGTCTTCTACCAGAGGCATTTGGATGGGAATCTTCTCAAACCTGGGGAAAAAAGAAAATAAAGAGGAATATTAGTCTACTGTCATAAATTTTTAGATATTTTTTTTCCCATTTCTCCTAGTTCATTGCTTAAGTCATATTTTTCAGTGTTTGGGGAGAAAGACAAAGATAGTTTTAATTATGGGTTGCCCTTATTTCCTCAGTGAGACCAGTCCTAGCTTAATGTGGGAGAGAATCTCTTATGAACTGTGGATAGGACCTTTTATGAAAAACAAAAACTTGAGTTTAAGCTTCTGTTTTCTTTGCCACAAGAGGCCCAATAGTGTCACTTTCACATATCCTCAACATAAAACAAACAACAAATGACAAATAAATGGCTTTAGTGTTCTGATATTCTGTTTACTTTGCCTGATTTTCTAGGTTTAGACTTTTTCAAATGTTTAATCTATGATATGCAGTTTCCTACTAGTATATATTAAAAATACATAAATAATATAGAACTAATTTGTAAAAAATAAATAATAATATAACATATTATTCCATATATATTAATATAATTATATATTAATATATAGTATATACAATGCATATACTATATATTAATATAATATGTACTATAATATATATTAATATGTACTATAATATATGTGATATATATGATATATATTTGGAAAGAGCTTATAATTCCACTATATCTTACTGTTTTCCGCAAGAGAAAGTAATCTAAATAATCTAATTCATCATTCCCAGAAATAGAATTCTTTCGAACCAATTACTTAAAAGCTGAAATCATGAAGGGTGAAGAAATTGTTCTCTTCTTCCTTCTCAGCCTCAGTGCAAGGTGAGGTAATGATTTTGGGTAAGTGTGACTGCTCTGAAGACCACTCTTCCCATGTGGGCTGTTCTAGAGTACAGGCTTAGAAGGATAGATAGTATTCTCAGCTCCATTTGATTGTAGATCTATAACCATATTCTTTTTTCATCTTATAACTGGAAGTCTGTATCTTTTGACCACCTCTAGCCATATTCTTCAATCAGGTTTATCTATATAATAAAGCTTATGTTTGACCTCCAGTTCTCTGTTTCCTATGTCTTATTTCTCAATTGCTTCCCAAACTTGGAAAAGAAAAATAGTTAACCATTCTATCCAAACCCTTCCCCCAAAAAAGAAAAACACAACAGCATATATTAAAAGATATTTTTCCTTTTAATTCCTAGCTAAATTTGTATGGGGTATTATGAAAAGATAGATGAAAAAGAATGATGCAAGAAAAGAGAAACAAATCCTTTGTGCTAGTCATGGTCACTGAGATGGGAAACAAGACTAGTTATTTCCTGTTTCTCCTCTGCTACCCAGAGAATAACTTGATGATCCCTACTACTAAGTCAAATGGTGCCCCAAAGATACCTAGCTTCAGTATGTGGTTTTACAGTTTGTGGGTCCTCAAGATAATATGTTACATTGTTTTATTTCTCAGGACAACTAAAGTCATTACACACAGCAGTGTTTCCTTCTAGCACTTTTACTCAATGACTGCTCTAAACCTCACCTGTTAAATATTCATTTGAGGGACCTCTGCATTCCTTTAACTTCTTTGGCCAGAAAATAAGAAAACATGTATGAAATAATTAAAGACATCTCAATGAGGTTAAGGTAAGAATTAAAGAAAATTGCTTAGTTCTTAAATACACCTAAAATAATGAGCCACAAAGTCTCTGCTTTCTATGCACTCTCCAAATCATTCTGGTTTCTGGTGCCTGGGACAGGCTAAGATCAGCCTACACTGTAACTCAATTACCAGTCCACTAATATCAGTTATGCACAATGAGACAACAATAATATTGGATGACAAGAGAGTCTGTTGGAGTGTAAAAAAGTTAAAAGGTCAGAAAGGTAAACAGAATCAGGTCCATTGAGAACTTTATAGGTCATTAAAAGGATTTTGAAAGCCATATGCTGTCTAGGAGGCAGCCAAGATAGAGATTGTAAGATGGGAGAAATATGATCTGTAGATCAAGTCCTAGTAACAACGCTGGCAGCAGCAGCATTCAAAACCATCTGCAGCCAGTTTAGCAAACAATCTGGAGTGCCACCAGGAACAAATTAAAATAGTCAGTCCTGAAAGAAATGAAAGCCTAGCATGGATGAGTGAAATGTTGCTTGCTGGAGAATGCAGAGCCTGTAGTCTTACGATATTCTAGAAACCATAAAAAGAATTTTTCACCACCAATGTAATATGGAGATTGAAAGTTAAATTGAGGGCCATAAAAAGAAACGTGCGTGGAAAAACTGCCTTTTGAGGCAATGAACATGAATCCCAATCCCATTGGTTCTGCTAGCATAACGTGCAGCTCAGTTGGGAAGGAACAAGGTTAACTCTGCCACAGTCTGTAAGGGACACTGCTCACCTGGCCAACCTTAGAAGGACAATAATGTTGAGTTTTGGAGCCAGCAATTTGAATAATGCCCCTTGATAATACCTAAAGTGGACTTTTAGATCAGAACTATATTAAGACTACAACTCGATTTGTTAACACTTGTTGAGAATGAACTCACATCATTCAGTAAACTTATTGATTCTTAAATAACAAGCAAAAGCAGAAGCAAACATACATGATCACTAACATTTACTAAATGCTTACTCTATAAGCCAACCCAGTTCTATGTGCTTTATATAAAGTCTAAGGTCATTCTGACATCATGAAATACTGTTATGATTTACCTGTTTCCTTTAGGCTAAGTGCCTGGTTGTCTTATAACTCCTCTTCCTAACCCTTCAATGACATTGCTCAGAGAGAAAAATCCATGCCCTGTCCTTTGCAATCATTGGAGCAGAGGATTCTTTAGAATAAGTATGGGTTTCTAGCATTGCAAATTTACATGTAGAAACTGATGAGACTAAATGTGCCTGATGTTGTAACATTACCAGTGAAGTGATCATCCCCATTTTACAGATAAGAAAGCCAAGGAACCATGAAATTTAGTAGCTTGCACTTTAGAGCAGTGGTCCCTTAGTATTCAAGACCTGTCTTCCCCAACCCCACGGATACCAAAATCTGTGAATGTAAGTCCCTTACATAAAACTGCCTAGTATTTGCACATAACCTATGCAAATCCTCCCATATACTTTAAATCATCTGTAGATTATTTATAATTACTAATGCCATGTAAACTCTGTGTAAACAGTTGTAAATACAATGTAAATGCTATGTAAATAGTTGTCAGCACAGGGCAAACTCAAGGTTTTTTTTTGGAACTTTCTAGAAATTTTTTTTTTCCAAATATTTTTGATCCACGGTTGGTTGAATAAGGGCCATCTATGTGTTGCTGGGCCAGAATTTGAACTCTGCTGCTTTAAAATCTTATACAAATCTAACCTCATAGTGGTTCTGCATTGTCCGTTGAGTTCCTCTTGAGCCAGATTCTCAACCTCTCTCCCTCTTTTTCTGTTCCCCCATGTGAATGAAAAATATTGCTTACCATATCAATAAACAAATCATGTTGCAGCCATCAAGCCACAACATTACAGCTGCTCGAGGAAGTTAGCCCTGAGGAGACTCAGGAAGAGAAAGAACAGGATACTGGCCCCAGATAGCTGAGGTGCATATCAAAGGAATGATTTCAGTGAGTCCAGACTCTTGCATCTTCCCATACATAGAAAAAGAAATAAATTCCTTAACCTGAGATATCTGGTTTTCTTTAATTAACAGTGACTCTTTTGACTACCTGGTCTTTGTTGCAAAAGCTCTTATATATCCTGGCTTCTCCCTTGCCTCTACAGCGCAGTCTCTAAGAGTTATCTGAGATGCCGTGTCCAGGGCTTAACTCCTCAGTTTTGTCCACCGAATAAAACATAATTCTCAGCTTTTAGGTTGTGCATTTTTTTTCAGTCAACACCCATTACTCATTGTATAAATTTAGAAACTAATGATATGCTTCAGTATCTATTTGAAACTGTTCACAATTCGGAACTTTTTTTTTTGTTTTTTGCGGTACGCGGGCCTCTCACTGTGGTGGTCTCTCCCATTGCGGAGCACAGGCTCCAGACGCGCAGGCTCAGCGGCCATGGCTCACGGGCGCAGCCGCTCCGCGGCATGTGGGATCTTCCCAGACCAGGGCACGAACCCACGTCCTCTGCATCGGTAGGCGAACTCTCAACCTCTGCGCCACCAGGAAGCCCGCACAATTCAGAACTTTTAAAGACAAAGCGCGCCGCAGGGAGATTTAAACACCTCCAGCTCTCCGTCTCATTTCTGCAATGTTAGAACTCCTATGCTCATTCTAAGAAGTTGTCACCTCTAGTTGCTTGCAAAGAGCCTTGCATAGCCTTTTTTCTCTCTTGGTAATGTCACTGAGGAGTTAGGGAGAGAAGTAACAGGATAAATTTGGCAATACAAGCATACCTCATTTTATTGCACTTCACTTCATTGTATTTCACAGATACTGCATTTTTTTACAAATTAAAGGTTTGTGCCAACCTTGCTTCAGCAAGTCTATTGGCACCATTTTTCCAACAGCATTTGCTCACTTATGTCTTTGGGTCTCATTTTGATAATTCTCACAATATTTCACATTTATTATTTATTTCATACTTTATTTCACACTTTATTATTATTATATTTGTTATGGTGATGTGTAATCAGTGATCTTTGACGTTATTACAACTACTCACTGAAGGCTCAGATGATGGTTAGCATTCTTTAGCAATAAAGTATTTTTTAATTAAGGTATGCACATTGTTTTGTTTAGGCATAATGCTATTGCGCATACAGTAGACTACAGTATAGTGTAAACATAACTTTTTTATGCACTAGGAAGTCCCAAAATTCATCTCACTTTATTGCAGTGGTCTGGAACAGAACCTGCAATATTTCTGAGGTATGCCTATAATAACTTTCTATTTGAGCTCTGTCTAAAAAAGTTTTATCCCATTGTATTGACTTCTTAAAAAGTGTTAAGGATAATTTCTGTGTTATACTCACAAAGTCTATCCTCCTTTACTTCAGGAGTTACAAGTGTTGACCAGCATCACCATCCTGGTATCTAACATTTCAAGTTCACTGGGTTGGCTTCACTTGCAGACTCCAAAAGATCAACTATGAATCATGGGAGATTTGCAAGTGGGCTTAAACTTCCTCAGAAATAACCCTCACACAAGCACGAATGGAAAAGGATACATTAACTACAAAATGGTAATATTTGGTTAAACCACAGCATAACCAGTGAAAAATTAGATGAATATTTGAAGGTTTTTGTTTGTTTTACCATGATTCTCAGAAGAGGAACAGTAACAGGAAAAATCCATCTGCGAGGAAGCCAGATTTTATATGTAAATTCTGAGAAAGATTCAAAAGTCGGTTAAGATTTGCATATGACTTTGATATTTTAAGTAGGATGGGTGCCTTGTAAATTTGCTCTAAAATATGGTTAAGAGATTATTCTAACTTTGAAGATTACTGTTAAAACTGTATCTTGAGCCTAATTTATGATTGAGGAAGGACATTCTGATATTCTAAAAAAATGTAAAGTATCAAATTTACATACAGAGATGTATTACTGACATTGATAGCAATTGAGCCTGTGAATAAAGTTTACAATAGTCATGAAGCTATTTTTGTCTTTATCACTTCTTTACACATCAGACATAATATGGACTAGAATTCAGTGTTTTAATAGCTAATTCAATAGAATACCACTGATGATTATTCCATTAAATTAATACTAACTGCTGGTTCCCTAGTTTATACAAAATTTCACAGCAAAGGAAGAAACTAGGAAGTGGGATGGAAATAAACTGAAAGAAAAAGAGTAGAAGTCATGTATTCAAAGCTTAAATTTGCTAGGCACATCCTAAATATTTTTACATTCGGTATTCATTTGATTGACACTGCACTATTAATGGCCCTTTAGAGAAGAGGACTCCAACTATAGTAGCCAATGGGCAACAAGAAATTACAACTTAAAAGCATAAAAGTAGACTAGTACTATAAATGTTCAAGTCAGTGCTTTAGGATTCAGGATTTTGGCATATTCTGTAGATGGCATTATTGTGTCCTGAAGGAATATCTAAATGTTTATTTCAGTAATTTTTTTCGAGAAATATTTTCACATTCTTGTAAATGCCAGAGATTTCATATATAAATACACAATCATATATATGTAAATATACATATACATCTACTCTGAAAATAACTGACATTTATATTAACCATTCAAAAAGTTGGGCAAATTTGAAAACTTGTGCATATATGTTCATAGCAGCATTATTCGTAGTAGCAAAAATGGAAACAACTCAAATGTTTATCAACTGATAATGGATAAATGAAATATAGTATGCTCATACAATAGAATATTATTCAGCAATAAAATATAATGAAGTATTGATACATGCTACATGAACCTTAGAAACATTAAGATAAGTGAAAGAATCATAGTCATATAAAAGCATGATGTATATTTCCATTTATATGAAATGTCTAGAATAAACAAATCTATGGAGACAGAAAGTAGCTTAGTGATTCCACATAGTAAGGAATAGGGAGTGACTACTAATGGGTATGGGGTGATAAAATATTATAAAAATAGATAGTGGTAATGGTTGCATAAGTCTGTGAATATACTAAAAAAATAACCTCTGAATTAAATACTGTAAAAAGGCAAGTTTTATGATAAGTGAATTATATCTCAATTAATTTATAAAAATATAATTATGATCACATTTAGAATAATATAAATTTGTCAATTCATGAAAGCAACATACATCAAGAGAAAATCATTGACTAGAGTCATGTGACATATAAAATTAGGAAAATTTTGATGCAGTTCCAGTCTAGATGTTATTAATTTTAAGGGTAGATAACTGATTATCAAAAAAGAGAATATGTGGGGCTTCCCTGGTGGTGCAGTGGTTGAGAATCCGCCTGTCAATGCAGGGGACGAGGGTTCGAGCCCTGGTCCGGGAGGATCCCACATGCCGCGGAGCAACTGGGCTGGTGCGCCATGGCTGCTGAGCCTGCGCTCTAGAGCCCCCGAGCCACAACTACCAAAGCCCGCGCACCTGGGGCCCGTGCTCCGCAACAGGAGAGGCCACCGCAATGAGAAGCCTGTGCACCACAGTGGGAAGTGGCCCCCGCTCACTGCAACTAGAGAAAGCCCGCTTGTAGCAGCGAAGGCCCAATGCAGCCAAAAATTAAAAAAATGAATAAATAAATTTATTTAAAAAAAAAGAAAATATGTGACCAAATCAGCTTTCATAAGCAAATAATTGCCAATCTAGCTTAAAATTTGAGAGTCACTTTAGTAAGCAATTTAAAAATATTATTTATTATCTTTAGTAAACAAGACCATTATTTCATGGTAAATGAAGAGAAACCCACTCAATCCAAAAGTTAAGCTAATATAAATATATTCTGTCTTTTATAAGAAGATGTTGTTATTTTTACTCTCACAGGTAAATCTATTTTTAAAAGACCCAAATAATACTATCTGTGACTCTTTAGAATAGGACATGGTGCACAAGACGAGGACTGATTTCAGCTGATACCACTGGTATGACCATACTAGTGGTTAAAATAGTGAAATAGTCTGTACTTTCTTGTAAATAGCCTCCACCTCTACTAGCCTCTTAGTGCCTCCCTGCCTTCCAGTTGACCTGAACCGTACCCTAGATTCCAGCCTCAGATCTCTGTATAAAGCAAGTATAGGATTGAAAATCTGGTGTCCATACAATGCAGTTGTAAATAGTCAGAATATAACACCTGATTAGAAATAATAATCTGGCAAAAGCAACAGCTAATCAAAGCATAGCATTTGTAGCTTATAAATTGCTTCCACACATTTTTTTAAATTAAAGCATAGTCGATTTACAATATTATATTAGTTTCAGGTGTACAACATAGTGATTCATGTAATGCAAAGTTGTTTCAACAAATGAAAATCAATCAATGTCATACATCACATTAACACAATTAAAAACAAGATCATCTCAATTCAACACTGTTGACAAAATTCAACACTGTTTCAGTCATGACATTCAGCAAACTAGGAAGAAAATTACCTCATAATACATAATAAAGGCCATCTATGAAAAACCCACAGTTAACATCAAATTCTATGATGCAACTAAAGCTTTTCTTTTAAAAACAGGAACAAGATAAGGATGCCCATGTTTGCTACCTCTATTCAACACAGTACTGAAAGCCCTAATCAGAACAATCAGGTAAAAAAAATGAATAAATAAAAGTAATCCAAATTGGAAAAATAAATAAAAGTAATCCAAATTGGAAAGGAAAATATTTATAAAATTATCTCTGTTTGTAGATGGAATGATCTCATATGCACCAATACTAATGATTCCACATTTTTATAAAAAGCTGTTAGAACTAATTTAAAAATTCATCATTCCCTTATGAACATACAAAAATCAACATCAATATAATTTCATATTTTTACATGTAGTTGTCCAGTTTTCCCAGCACCATTTATTGAAGAGACTGTCTTTCCTCCATTTAACACCACACACAAAAATAAATTCAAAATGGATTAAAGACCTAAATGTAAGACCGGACACTATAAAACTCTTAGAGGAAAACATAGGCAGAACACTCTCTGACATAAATTGCAGTAATATCTTTTTCAATCCATCTCCCAGAGTAATGGAAATAAAAACAAAAATTAAAAAATGGGACCTAATTAAACTCAAAAGCTTTGGCACAAAAACGGAAACCATAAATGAAACAAAAAGACAACCCACGGAATGGGAGAAAATATTTGCAAATTAAGCAACTGATAAGGGATTAATCTCCAAAATATACAAACAGCTTATACAGCTCAATATCAAAAAAACAAAGAACCCAATCAAAAACTGGGCAGAAGATCTACATAGATATTTCTCCAAAGAAGACATACAGATGGCCAAGATGCACATGAAACTGTGCTCAGCATCACTAATTATTAGAGAAAATCAAAACTACAATGAGGTGCCACCTCACACCAATTAGAATGGCTATCATCAAAAAATCTACAAACAATAAATGCTGAAGAAGGTGTGGAGAAAAGGTAACCCTCCTACACTGTTGGTGGGAATGTAAATTGGGACAGTCACTATGGAGAACAGTATGGAGATTCCTTAAAAAACTAAAAATAGAGCTACCATATGATCCAGCAATCCTACTCCTGGGCATATATCCAGAGAAAACCATAATTTGAAAGGATACATGCGCCCCAATGTTCATTGCAGCACTATTTACAATAGCCAGGACATGGAAGCAACCTAAATGTCCATCAACAGAAAAATGGATAAATAAGATGTGTTACATATACACAATGGAATATTACTCAGCCATAAAAGAATGAAATAATGCCATTTGCAGCAACGTGGGGGGACCTAGAGATTGTCATACTGAGTGAAGTAAGTCAGACACAGAAAGACAAATATCATATGATACCACTTACATGTGGAATCTAAAAACATGGGTACAAATGAACTTATTTACAAAACAGAACTAGAGTCACGGCTATAGTAAACAAACTTATGGTTACCTGGGAATAAGGGGTGGAGGGATAAATTAGGAGATTGGGATTGACATATACCCACTACTATATATAAAATAGATAACTAATAAGAATCTACTGTATAGCACAGGGAACTCCATTCAGTACTCTGTAATGGCCTATATGGGAAGAGAATCTAAAAAAAAGAGTGGATATATGTATATGTATAACTGACTCACTTTGTTGTACAGCAGAAACATTGTAAATTAACTATACTCCAATAAAAAAGATTAGATAATTAAAAAATCAACACAAAAAATCAGTTGTGCTTCTGTACACTAACAATGAATAATCTGAAAAGGAAATTAAGAAAACAATGATATTGAAAAGAATAAGATACTTAAGAATTAACCACAATGATGAAGACTTGTACATTGAAAACTATAAAGCATTACTGAAGGAAATTAAAGAAGACAAATAAAAAGAAAAGCATCCTGGGTTTATGGATTGGAAGACAATATTGTTAAGAAACCAATGCTACCCAAAATGATCGACAGATGCACTGAAACCCTTATTAAAACCCAATGACGTTGAGGTTTATCCCGATGGGGCTTTTTCTGTAAACCTACATCGTTGGAAACGCCTCATAGATTAACTGTGTGGTTTCCTTTACTCATAGAACTACCTGTTAGATCTGTGGGAAAGAACTACAAGACAGAGCTGCCAAGTAAGCTATGAAAAACCTAACGAACTTTTTATCTTAGGTATTGGCATATCCCAATGATCTGTACTGTTCTAGGGTGTGATGGCTTAGGAGTGAATATGATTTGAACCTAATACATTTTTAGAGGGTGTCAAATTCAGAACCAGGCAGATCCATCTCCTGACCCTAAATATGGTCCTAAAGTAAATCACTTGAGGAAATTGGATCCTAAAGATTACAGGTGAAGAATTTTGAAGTGTGTCCATATTTGATTGGAGATCAAAGAAGCCTAACTAAAAGAATTGTGGGCTGACTCACATGATAACTTCTTTTTGAAAGGGCTATTTTATCTTGAAGATTTATGAGTTTGGAGGAACTAAGATGATTGGCAGTGGAAAGAATCAGAATGTGTGAAATTCCTTAAAAATTTATTGACTTAAATAACTTTGTGTTACACATAATAAAAAAAACCCTTTACTTTAAAAAAAAAAAAAAAACCCAATGACTTTTTTTTTGCAGAATTGAAAAATCCATCCTAAAATTCATATGGAATATTAAGGGATCTTCAATCGCCAAACCAACTAGAAAAAGAGCAAAGCTGGATTTCAAAACTTACTACAAAGCTACAGTAATCAAAAGAGTGTGTTACAGGCATAAAGACAGACATATAGACCAATGGAATAGAATGGAGAGCTCAGAAATAAACCCTCACATTTATCTGCTTCTGTTAAAACTTCTTAGAAGCTTCTTAGAAAATATCCCTGGGTTAAAATAGTCCATAACATTTATTTATACTTTTGGTTTACAGGATTAATACATAAAAATACATTCATGTTCTATTGGTCCAATAACTGTGTTGTGGCTATATTGCCAATAATAACCTTTCTTGTCTCAGTAGCCTAGCTGGTAATGGTATACAAGGTCAGGTAGATGGGTCAGGGTTCAAATCTTGCAGAAGAGTAGGATTTATATTAACTATGTGTACCAAGGAAGAGTTCTATAGTTAGAGAACAAGACAGAGGACAAGTTGAGAAGGGGATCTCATGATGCATGTTGTGTTAATACAGGCATACCTTGGAGATATTGTAGGTTTGGTTCCAGACCACTGCAATAAAGTGAATATTGCAATAAAGTAAGTCAGGTTTTTTTCAGTTTCCTAGTGCATATGAAAGTAATATTTTACATTATGGTGTAGTTTATTAAGTGTGCAATAACATTATTTCTAGAAAACAATGTGATACCTTAATTTAAAAACATTTTATTACTAAAAAAAATGCTAACTGGGACTTCCCTGGTGGCACAGTGGTTAAGGATCTGCCTGCCAATGCAGGGGACACGGATTCGAGCCCTGGTCCGGGAAGATCCCACAGGCTGCGGAGCAACTAAGCCAGTGTGCCACAATGACTGAGCCTGTGATATAGAGCCACAACTACTGAAGCCTGTGAGCCACAACTACTGAAGCCTGCACACCTAGAGCCCGTGCTCCGCAACAAGAGAAGCCACTACAATGAAAGCCTGTGCACCGCAACGAAGAGTAGCCCATGCTCACCGCAACTAGAGAAAGCCCGCACACAGCAATGAAGACCAAACGTAGCCAAAAATAAATAAATAAATAAATGTATATTTTAAAATGCTAGCCATCATCTGAGTCATTAGCAAATCACAGTGGTTTTGCTGGTGGAAGGTCTTGCCTCCATGCTGATGGCTATGACTCATCAGGGTTGTGGTTGCTGAAGGTTAAGGTAGCTGTAGCAATTCCTTAAAATGAGGCAACAAGGAAGTTTGTCACATCAATTGATTCTTCCTTTCACAAACAAGAACTCTATAGCATGCAATGACACTTGATAGCATTTTACCCACAGTAAAGTTTCTTTCAAAATTGGAGTCAATCATCCTAAACCTTGCTGCTGCTTTATCAACTAAGTTCATGTAATATTTTAAATCTTTTGTCATTCCAACAATCTTCACAGCATCTTCACCAGGAGAAAATAACATCTCAAGAAACCACTTTTGAGCTTCCCTGGTGGCGCAGTGGTTGAGAGTCCGCCTGCCGATGCAGGGGACACGGGTTCGTGCCCCGATCTGGGAAGATCCCACATGCTGCGGAGTGGCTGGGCCCGTGAGCCATGGCCACTGAGCCTGTGCGTCCGGAGCCTGTGCTCCGCAATGGGAGAGGCCACAGCAGTGAGAGGCCCGCAGTATCCATAAGAAGCAACTCTTCGTCCATTAAAGTTTTACCATGAGATTGCAACAGTTCAGTCCCATCTTCAGGCTCCATTTCTAATACTAGTTCTCTTGCTATCTCCACCACATCTGCTGTTACTTCATCCACTGAAGTGTTGAACCCCTCAAAGTTATCCATGAGGGTTGGAATCAACCTCTTTCAAACTCCTGTTAATGTTGATATTTTGATCCCTTCCTATGAATCGCAAATGTTCTTAATGGCATCTACAATGGTGAATACTTTCCAGATGTTTTCAACTTACTTTGTGCATATCCATCAGAGGAAGCACTATTTATGGGAACTATAGCTTTACAAAATATTTACCTTAAGTAATAAGACTTTAAAGTCAAAATTACTCCTTAATCCATGGACTTCAGAATGGATATTGTATTATCATGTATGAAAACAACATGAATCACATTGTCCATCTCCAAAAGAGCTCTGGGTGACCTGGTGTACTGTCAATAAGCAGTAATATTTTGAAAGGAATCTTTGTTTCTGAGCAGTAGCTCTCAACAGTAGGCTTAAAATATTCAGTAAACCATGTTGTAAACAAATGTGCTTTGTTTGTTCTAGTTTTAGAGCAGAGTGGATTCAGCAGAATTCTTAAGGGCTCTAGGATTTTCAGAATGGTAAATGAGCCTTGGCTTCAACTTAAAAGTCACCAGCTGCATTATGCACTACCAAGAGAGTCAACCTATCCTTTGATGCTCTGAAGCCAAGAATTGACTTCTCTCCCCTACCTATGAAAGTCCTAGATGGTATCTTCTTCCAGTATAAAGCTGTTTTGTCTACATTGAAAATCTATTAATTAGTGTAGCCACATTCATTAATTATCTTAACTAGGTCTTCTGTATAACTTGGTAGAGATTCTACATCAGCATTTGCTGCTTCTCCTTGCACTTTTATTTATTTATTTATTTATTTTTTGCTGTACGCGGGCCTCTCACTGTTGTGGCCTCTCCTGTTGCGGAGCACAGGCTCCGGACACGCAGGCCCAGCAGCCATGGCTCACGGGCCCAGCCTTTCTGCGGCATGTGGGATCTTCCCAGATCGGGGCACGAACCCGTGTTCCCTGCATTGGCAGGCGGACTCTCAACCACTGTGCCACCAGGGAAGCCACCCTTGCACTTTTATGTTATGGAGATGGCTTCTTTCCTTAAACTACATGAACCAACTTCTGCTAGCTTCAAACTTTTCTGCTACAGGTTCCTCACCTCTCTCAGCCTTCGAAAAATTGAAGAGTTAGGGCCTTTCTCTGGATTAGGTTTTGGCTTAAGGGAATGTTGTGGTTGGTTTGATTCTTCTATCTAGACTATTAAACTCTCTCCAAATCAGCAACAAGGCTGTTTCGCTTTCATATCATTCATGTGTTCACTGGAGTAGCACTTTTAATTTACTTCAAGAACTTTTCCTTGGCTATTTGGTGCAAGAGGCTTAGCTTTCAGCCTATCTCAGCTTTCAATATGACTTCCTAAGGCATGATTTCTAGCTTTTGATTTAAAGTTAGTGATGTGTGCCTCTTCCTTTCACTTGAACACTTAGGGGTCATTGTAGGCTTATTAACTGACCTAATTTCAATGTTGTTGTGTCTCAGAAAGTAGGGAGGCCCAAGAAGAGGGAAAGAGATGGGGAAGGGTTGGTCAGTGGAGCAGTCAGAACAAATGCATCTATTGATTAAGTGTGTCATTTTATGTGGCACAGTTCAAGGCACCCCAGAACAATTACAAAATAACATCAAAGATCACTGATCACAGATTACCATAACAAATATAAAGAAAAAGTTTGAAATATTGTGAGAATTACCAAAATAAGACACAGGGACATGAAGTGAGCAAATGCTTTTGGAAATATGGTGCCAATAGACTTGCTCAAAGCAGGTTTGCCACAAAATTTCAATTTGTAAAAAACACAATTATCTGGGAAGTGCAGTAAAATAAGTTATGCCTATATGTCACTGGGCATTTTGTTGGATGTGGCTGGGTTGTTCCATGAGGGAGGAGTTTGAAAAGAGAAGCTTGGTGAAACACTATAAAAAACAGGTGGGGAACATGTTAATGTAGGCTCTTTACAAAGTGTCTTGCTTGTTTGGAAGCAATGAGATCATGTGTTGTAACCAAGCAGGACACATCATCCCCACCCTGCCATGTCCTCCACATTGTATGTAGAAAAACTTTAGCCTCCTAGGACTTATCCGAGTTCCAATGAGTAAATTTATTCAGAGAAGTGAGAAAATGCATAAGGAAAGGAAAACAGTCAAGCAAGACAAAATAATAATTGTTTTGCCAATAAACAAAGTCAAGGACCTGTAGTTCCTCCTCAAGGGCTATAGATAATATTCTGAGCCATATCCTTTGAGCTGTTTTACAGATAGTGAAACCCCCACCATGTGGAAGAAGTTAACTCTATGTTGCCCACAAACATGTAGACCCCAGACCAGTTGGAACCAGAAAGTTGATGGTGTTGATTCCCAATTATCTCACCACCAACCAGACAGAAGAATGTACACAATCTGATCTTGCACCCCACAACCCCTCCTCCCTCACCCTCTCTTTAAAAACCTTTCTCTGAAAGTCTTTGGGGAGTTCAGGCCTTTTAAGCACTAGCTGCCTAGACTCCTTGCTTGTTACCCTGCAATAAGCCCTGCACTTTCCTTCACCACACCCAGTGTCAGTAGATTGGCTTTACTGTGTGTGGGCAAGTGGACTCAAGTTTGGTTCAGTAACAGTGTGGCTCTCTACCACTTAGTGGTTGGGTGTAGTAGCACCATAATGGGGATACTGAGTATCTAATTAACCCCCCTACAGCTATCCCATCTCCCAGAGTTAATAGGTGATGCTTCCCTTGAATTTTGTTATATAGAGGTATGAGAGCTGTAGACCACAAGAAGTATGGGCTGCTATTTGGAGAGGTTTTTGTAGGTATGACTCCCACACTTACCTGTCCTTGGCTGGTGCTTACCTACTGGCTGATCCAGCCCAGCTGAATGAGGTGTCAATTTCATAAGATATAAGTAATGTTTTTCCTACCTTTAAATCAGTGACCATTGGTCAGACAGCTACAAAAGAAAAAAAAATGACCCTTCTCCTGTTGCTTGGCAATATGACATCTTTATTTGAAAATTCTCAGCAGAATGTGGCAGAAATAGTATACTCACAAAAAGAAAAGCCAGTGCTATGTTTATAGTGGGTTTTGTTACTATTTCCATTCCTTTAACAAAGATAGAAGTGAAAGGTACTGGTGCTGTAAAAAGATAAGAATCTGCAATGTCCAATGTACAATTAGTCAAGATTTGGATAACATTATAGCCATTCAAAATGGGACAGGAAAATATGAGCACAACACTGAGGTTAAAGAAGAAGTAAGGAAAACCATGAAAAGCTTAAGACAACATTTGGAAGAACCAAATGCAACACCATCACAGGTACTTTGAAGAACTCTTTGTGGTATTGAGATGCTATAGGAAAGAAACTGATTAAAGAAGCAAGTAAATAGAACTCAAAATAAACATCAACCTCAAAACCCAACTTAATTGTATTGAACTGAAATTCCAGAGGAGTATAATTCCAGACACAGAGAACAATTTCTTATGCATTATTCCAGTGTTTGAGATGACAAAAGAATTCTTATTTACACAACTCATGACAATATACAACATTAAATGCCAGTACCTCATTATTCAGTGATGGCAACTTCAAGATGGCACCAACAGAGTTCACTCAGTTATTTACTACACATGCTGTAGTGTTGGGTTATACTATGCCATTGATTTATGCATTAACAATGGAAATGCGAGATGACACTTACAGATATATATATATATATATACATATTTCATATATATATACATATATATTTCATATATATATATGAAAGTTCTTGAATTTGCATGGGAAAGAAATCTTGATATTATCTCTTCAGTGTGTGTGATGAATTTCAAGATTGCAAATATGAATGCAATCTCAAATGCAATTTGACTATTCCTACCAAATGCACAACTAAAAATGCTTGTTTCACTTTTCACAATCATTTTGACAAAAAATATCTTCTTTGAGTCTAACACATGAGTGTATGACAATGGAAAGTAACATTGTACATGTGCATAAACATTGTTTAGACTTCCACTTATGTCTTTGGAAGATGTAAATGAAACTTTTGAGTATATTGTGGAGAATGCAGAAGAAAATTTAGATGAACTGATGGATTATGTTGAGAGAGTGTATGTCCATGGAAGGTATGGCGGAGAGAGAAAACAAGAAGCTCCAAGATTTCCACCAGAAACTTGGAATGTTTATACATCAGTACTGAACAGTGATCACAAGATGAATAATGCAATGGAAGACTAGCATAGCAAATTTCAAAAGCTGATGGTAGTGCATCATCGCTTAATGTGTCCTCACATAGTTTTCCTTTGTATATGCACACTCTTGGTGTCTCTTCTTTTAAGACCACAGTCCTATTGGATTAGGGCCCCATCCATATGACCTTAATTATCCTTAATTATCTTATTAACGACCCTATCTCCAAGTACAGTCACATTGGGTGTTATGACTTCCACACATGAATTTTGAGAGGACACCATTCAGTTCATAACAGACTCTTGCTTACCTTCACAAACCACCCCATGGCACCATCTTCCCAAATTGTTGACCAAATTCTATCGAACAATTCTTATGCTATCAACCTTACAAAATTACTTCTTATCTGGTAATAAAGTAACCATGATTATGTTGCTAACTAACAAGAAATTTTCAAGATAGTAAATTAGTTGAAAATACAGTGTATAGTTGTTCTCTGAGGAAAAAATGCAAATTCAATCATTCAATAAGAAAACGCAGATTGTTATACCTTTGCACAGTAACACATCCATCAGACCAGATAACTGCATATTCATGCATCGTTTGGTCTGTCAAAATAAAATTGTTATAACAAGACATCAATGTAGACTGCTTTGAAACTAAATACTTCATTTCAATAAATGTCTTGGCTTCTGCTATGATTCCATCTTACAATGCAATAACATTTTATTTGATCCACATCCTAATATTCTCCCTCTAATATTCTCTGTTAATTAAAGTTTAAGAACAATTGATTAATTAGATAGACAAAACAGATGCTTCTTCAGATCCATAGATTGTATACTTCAAGCTTATTTTCAGTCTTTGCCAGTTGTTTATGTCTAGCTTTCAGAAAATGGTAGGTTGCTATACTGTTGGTAGTGAATCATTGTTACATATTGTGCTTCATCTGAGTCACATTGACCTGAGGTTCATAGACACTGACTCACTCTTGTCACTTAGGACCTATTTAGTATTTTTTGCCCAACCCAAATCTTTAAAAATACTAAAGATATTATTCATCATATCCATTATGAAACTCTGGATTTGACAGTTGAAGTTAGCCAGTTATTTATATTAATATAGTTAAATTTCTAAAATTTACTTATTGAAAGGAATAAATACAGAAAATTATATTTTTCACAATTGACTTCTCACTATTGCAGCAAACTAAAAATATTTCTTTCTGGATGATTAAGTTTTTTGGGGAAAATTTTTTAATTTTTTTAATGTGTTTATCTTATATAAGATAACTTTTACTTTGTAACAAAACCAACATTACCACTAATAAAACATTGTTCTTTTATTAAATTTTAGAGTATTGGTAACAGATGCTTGCTGATCAAATAGTTTATTCACTTGATTCCTAAGAAATTATGTGATACTTCTGGAATGACCTGTTATCACAGAGAAATACCTAACAATGCATGCATATTACAATGGTGGGCAAATTGAAGAAATTTGATAGGTAGTAATAATTATAATAAAAATAGTGATTAAGATTCAAGGAAAACATGATTTTCCATATAAAAGTGGATTCAATTCCTGTATTTAATCAGAAATCACTCAACATACAATTATTGAGTGCCTACTATGTGCAACTCTCAGCAATAATCTCTGAGAATAAATAGTGCATCAAACAAAAACTATAAATATAGTTAACACAAAAAGAAGGCTCTTTTCTTCTGTTTACAGATTTTTTGGAACCCTATTTGCCCACATACAACATAAATTCAATTTGCATGATTTATAGCATAATACTTTGAGTGGGATTTTTTTTTTCCTTCAGTACTCCATGACCACCCCAATGCAAAATTACTACTAATATCTATTTTTTTCTCATATGGTTCCATCATTGCTGGAAAATGTTAAAGAGATCTGTTCCTGAATTCTTCTTGAGAATTCTGAAATTTGGCTCACTATTCTTCATTTACTCCTCCAGCACTTCCTAGAAGAGAAAACTTGAAGTTGTTGGCCAAAGGCAAGAATATAAAGTTAGGAAGAAGTTGTGCTCTTTCAACTCTTTTTAGCTCACTGGTATTTCACATACATTAAAAAAAGAGAGAGACAAAGAAAAGAAAAATGATAAGAGAAAGAAAGGAAAAGAAAAACCACTGTGTTAGCCCAGTTAAAAAAGTTTGAGAACAGTCAGCTCTATCACAGTTTTTCTTTGAGAAATTTAGAAAAAGAAGGTCAAAAAGGAAAAAGTCTCCATTCAATGTTATGTTTTGTAAATGTATTTCCCACAGGTTTTTCAGCTTTCCTATAGGAAAGAATCAGAGTTCATTGATTCAAATGGTCATCTCTGCCTATGGGATTAAAATCAGATGAACCTAGATCTTTTTCTTGGCTAAAAACCTCAAAAGAAAGGAGAAGGGATACAATGGTGGTTGACTACAGATGAGAAAAAGAATTGGTTTGATTCACAGCTTTTCTGTAGTTCAATGAAGAAAATTTTCTATTATTATTCCCTGAACTCAGCTCTGTATTGTATTACTAGGCTAAAATTATCTTTAGACATTTTAATATATATATATATATATGTATATATACATGAATGTTTCTATTAGAATTAAAATGCTCTTTGCAATTATTTGATATCAGTCTAGTTGGCTAGAATTATATACATCTATTTATCAATTTGGAGGTTAATCTCAAGTAAAATAAAGTAACATTAAATTACTAAAATTATTGCTTTGTGTTGGTTGAAGTGAACAATACAAGATAATTTGAAAATGAAGTGCAGAGGCTGTCTGGTGCAATTTCATGCAAACTGACTTAGAGTTTTGTTTTGAATATTAGGAAGCTGACCTAAATTGGGAAGCTACAGAGCTTTCTATGAACAATTGTGTATAGGTACATCAATTTATTATTGTTGATCTTTGAAAAATGAATATAAAGCTTAACTCAGGTGATTATACATACCAAATTTGAAGTTGATAATCATAAGGATATTTACTATGAAAACTTTGCCTCAAGACTTGGATGAGTCTCCACTGGATTGCTTCTTGTTAATATCAATCTCATTTCACAATGCCTAGAAACCCATGTCCTAAAGGAGATCTCCTTTTGGTTTTATTCCCATTTATTTTGTTAACTTACAGTTTTGACAAATACTATAAATTGACTTACTATACCTTCTATAAAATGGAAACAATAGCATTTGTTCTTTTCTTTGTTCCCATAGCATATATATAAAGTGATAATACGGAGAGTTTCTATAAGTACTTCCAAAAAATTGATAAGACTTCTCCCTGGGCACAAAAATAATCCTCCTTCAAAATAGTAAGCATAAATTGTAAAATCAACCATGATTTAACAAATATTAATTGTGCAATTTCTCTATATCAGACACTGTGATCAATGACATAAAAATGAAGAAGACAGTGTCCCTTTTCTCAAAAATTTTACCACCTAATAAGGGAAATAAATAAATATAAAGTGGTAAATTCTGTATCTATGGTGAGGCCCTCACTTCAAATCATAATTGTCAGTCTAATCTGAAGGTATCAAGAAGTAACTTGGTAAGATTTGATGTTTAAATAGAGTCTTGAAGGATGATTCTTCAAGCTCATCCACAAAAAATGAGGAGGAATTCTGTGTGCAAAGACACAGTGACATGAGATGGGAGTGTGTGAATGTGGTGCAGTATGGCTACACATTAAATGTATGTGTGAGGATTATATGAATCAGTACTCTTTTGATTGCAAGAGAAAGAAATACAGCTCAAATGAACTTAAACATATAAGGAAAATTTGTTGATTTAAATAACTAAACTACAAAAAGACAAAGATAGTCTTTAAGGCAGTGGGATCCAGAGACACAACTTCTATTAGGACTCAGTTTCTCCATCTTTGTCTCTTATCTCTTCTTTGTTTGTTATCTTATGGTTTGTTCCTTTTCACTATGCAGGGCTTTCTCTACAGTGCAAAGAACACAAGCACTGGGAGCTCGAGATTCACATTCTAACCTAACATCAAGAGAACAGAAAGCTTTTTTCTTTCTTCCAGCTACAGAATGAGAATTTCCAGGGAAGGAGTAATAATAAAATAGGTCAGTGTGAGTCTTATAAAAGGGAGCAAATATAATAGCTACAACCTTATTACAGATAAGATAGGTCATAGACCATTGAGAATTCTTTATGCTATGCAAAGTTTGGTTTTCATCCTTTATCTTAAAGGGCAGCAGTGAAGGGTTTTACATAGTGGAATAATAGATCAGGTTTCTATACTTAAATCACAGAGTATGATAGCAAGGGCTTCCCTGGTGGCGCAGTGGTTGAGAGTCCGCCTGCCAATGCAGGGGACGCGGGTTTGTGCCCTGGTCCGGGAAGATCCCACATGCCGCAGGGCGGCTGTGTCCGTGAGGCATGGCTGTTGAGTCTGCGCGTCTGGAGCCTGTGCTCCGCAATGGGAGAGCCCACAACAGTGAGAGGTCCGCGTACCGCAAAAAAAAAAAAAAAAAAAAGAAAGAAAGAGAACAGAATGACAGGAGGTGGTTGCCTTGATCTATATGTGAGATGATAATGGCTTGATTTAGAATAATAGCAGTAGTAGTCTAGGAGAAATGGAGTAAATAGGAGCTAGTATTCACTAGTCATAGGTGTTTGAGAAGGAAAGTTGTATGGAATGACAAGAAGATTTCTGGTTTGAGTGCTAGGTAAATAATGGCACTGTTAGCTAGAATGAGAACTATGGAAAGAGGAAAGAGGTTCATTCTGAATAAGTTGAGGATTGTGTGAGATATCGAGGTGATGTCCAGCAGCATCTTGATTATCTATGTCTAGAGCTCAGGAGACAAGTCAGCTAAGCTGGGAATATAAAGTTGGGGGATATTCACATAGAACTGGTAGTTGAAGTCATAGAGGAGGCTGAGGCAGGCAAGAGAATATGTAAGGTGAGAAAAGAACAAAATACAATTGTCCCTTTATATTCATTGGGGACTCATTCTAGGACCCCATGCAGATACCAAAATCTGAAGATGCTCAAGCTCTTTATACAAAATGGTGTAGTATTTGCATATAACCTACACATATCCTCCCATATATTTTAAATTATCTCTAGATTACTTATAATACCTAATACAATGTAGATGCTATGTAAATGGTTGTAAACCCAAGGTAAATTTTGAGTAAATGGTTTCTGGTGCAGGGCAAATTCAAGTTTTGATTTCTGAAACTTTCTAGAAATTTTTTTTTTTTTTGATTTGTGTTTGGTTGAATCTGTAGATGTGGCAACTGAGAATACAAAGGGCATACTGCACAGAACACTATTGAATTAATGGATGACTGTGATGACTTTGTAAAGTGTCCACTTCACTGAACTATATTTCTTAGAATTCTCTTTTTTTGGTACATTTCCAGTTGAAGTGGACTGGTGATTCTCTTGCTAGAGATAAAGAAGCAGAATGGAGGTGACAGCTATTTTGTTCTGTGGTCAAATATGTGGAGAATATTCAATATGTTCTTGAGAAGAATATCTATTCTGCTCTTGGGTGGAATCTTCTATATATGTCTATTAGGTTCAATTGTCTATAGTGTTGTTCAAGTCCTCTGCTTATTGATCTTCTGTCTGATTGACCTATCCATTATTAAAAGTAGAGTATTGAAATCTACTATTATTTTCACTATTTCCCTTTTCAATTCTGTCAACGTTGGCTTCATATCGTTGGATGCTTTGCTGTTTTGTACATAAGTGTTTATAAGCATTATGTCTTCCTGCTGAATTGATTATATTATGATTATATAATGTCCTTCTTTGTATCTTGTAATGGTTTTTGACTTAAAGTTTATTTTGTCTGCTATAAGTATATCCACTCCTACTCTTATTTGGTTACCATTTGCTTAGTATATCTTTTCCCGTCCTTTTACTTTCAGCGTATGTATGCCCTTATATCTAGAGTGAGTCTCTTTTAAGCAGCATATATCAATAGACCTTATTTTTTCACCCATTCATACACTCTATGTCTTTTTATTGGAGAGTTTAAACCCTTTATATTTGAAGAAACTGCTGATAGGAAAGAAAACCTTATATTGTCATTTTGTTTATTGTTTTCTGTATGTTGTAAAGCTATTTTGTCCCTCTTTTCCTCTATTGCTGCCTTTCTTGTGTTTAACTGATTTTTTGTAAAGACAGACTTTGATTCCTTTCTTGTTTTCTTTTGGGCATCTTCTATAGGTATTTTCTTTGTTGTTACCATATGGATTACATAAAGCATATTATAGCTAAAACAATCTATTTTAAACTGATAACAGCTTAACTACAGTGACATAACAACTTTACTCCTTTAAATTTTCCCCACTACTTTACATTATCAATGTCACAAATTACATCTTTTTTATATTTTTTATCCATTAACATATATTTATGAGTATATTTTTATGTTTTTATAATTTAAATTCTATACGTGAACTGAAAATAATTTATGTACCACCACTACAATATTACAGGATTCTGTATTTGTCTAAATATTTACCTTTACCAGGGAGATTTATATTTTCACATCCTTTTATGTTCCAGGCTATGGTCTTTTATTTTAACTTGAAGAACTTCCTTTAGCAACTCTTGTAATGCATGCCTAGTGGTGATGAACTCCCTCAGCCTTTATCTTGGAAGTTCTTTATTTTTTCTTCATTTTTGCAGGTCAGTTTTGCCCCATATAGTATTCTTGGTCAGCAGGTTTTTTCTTTCAGTACTTCGACAATATCATCCCACTCCCTTCTGGCTTGTAATGTTTCTGCTGAGAAATCCTCTAATAATTTATAAGAGGACCCTTATATGTAACAAGTCACTTTTATTTTGATGCTTTCAAGATTCTTTGTCTTTGTGTGTCTCGTGCATTTATTCTCCTGAGTCAAATTACCGATGGGTACACTGAAAAATGAAATTCTTGGACTTACAAACCCAATAGCAAGACCATACTTTCCTAATCAGTTTATTTCCCTAGGAGGCCCTCTCTTAACAGCAAGCTGTGAGCTCCTTGAGAGTATCTTCCTTCCTTTTAGCTGACCTAGTTACTGCTCAGTCAATATTTGTTAAATAAGTGAATGAGTAAATGGCAAGCCAGAATCTTTAAATGATTGTTCTATAGTCCAACTCAACAATATGGATCATATCTGGAGGATTTTGAGTTTTTTTGAAAGAAGAATCATTTGAAACCAAGGGAGTGTAATGAAACATAGCATAAATAATATTAATCTCTTTATTGTCTTAGAAACATTTTTCTAACATCTTGCTTTCTTTATGAAGATAATTCTCACAAAAATTGTTCAGCATTTGATTATACGGTTGCCCTGATACATTATTCTCAGAAAGAGGCGCTGAACCAGAATATGGCTTTAGCTGTTGTAGGGTGTGATGGCACCCTCTCAAAGTTCTGTGAGCTCTGATCTCCTGTGGGTTGTTCTGTAGAGTCATGGACTTAGAAGTTAGGTCCACCTTGGTGTAGATGTTCCCCTAAGTTTTCATGTGGGTGTTGAATGACTTCTATTTTTTAAAAGTTCATTTTTCCCCATTTTTGTCCTACACAAATAATATTGGTTGTCAATTAGTTGTCCAAAATATGTCCTCATCCTGGCTCTTCAATACATTTCAAAGTAATATCAGTAATATCTTTGAGTAGATAATACAACCCACTCACTAAGTCAGTTTCTTTAGGTATCATGACCACAGACAAGAAAATTTCTTATTTAACTTCTAAAAATAGTAATAGAAAACAGTGGTTTCTTGGTGATATAATCAACTTAATATCCATAATCTTCGATACAAAACCAGTATTAACTAGAATTATGAATGGATTTTCCAACTTTATGAAAAAAAAACCAAGTGTACATTTCAGAAATCTTGGTCAATTTGGATTAAATGAAATTTATAGATCAGGCTATCTAAATTTCTCTGGTTTAGTTAGTGTATGCAAAGTAAGTTTATGCAGCTGAATTAATCACAAGCTCAAGCTAATGTTTTTTGCATCCTTACTAATCAGGCTAGGATTTCTGTTCTATGAATGTAAGCACAGAAAGTTCAACAGTTTTGCTAGGGGCATGTTCTAAGTCATGGGAATTAAGTGAAAAGTCATCTTTCACTCCCTTGCTGGACTAAAAACAGAATCAATCCTTAATACCGAGTTTTAGATAATGTGGAATGTGTTGTATTCACAGAGCATATACTTTCTGAGCAACAACGAAGGTCATTATAGGATTGTCAGCTGAGTCCACAATGGTTCTTTGAATAGTGAAAAGTGATTTTGCATATTATGCCTTGGGATATTCCTTTACTTTTTTTTCTCCCTCCAAGAAGATTTTGTGGATTGCAATAATGCTCCACATGCTGATTTTTAGTATGAGATTTGCTACTTGATGTGCCAAAGGTAATGGGCAATAAAGCAGATAGCTTAGAAAGTTTGCGTTTTTCTCTAAGAGAGAAAATATTATATTAATTTAGAAGCCCTTATAAAAGATAGCAGTTGGGAAATTACATAAAGCAAAGTTCTTCACTCTTAAAGTTTTAGAATGTAACAATTTTGAAAAAAATCACAAAACATTGATTGAGGTTTTGCATTTAAAATTTCTATTACCCCAACCCCTATATACCACAGACCCATCTTGCTCTCTTAAATACATCAAAACGCCAGTGATTTCTTCTTCACTGTGGTGACTATAAGGCTTCATAACATCAGCCGAAAGAATTTCATGTGAAAATACTCCTCAGCTCCGAATCTGTACAATAGCTTTAGAAAACCTATTTCACTCAAATAATTGTGTGACAGCTAAGAAATACTGGAATGTGATTCTCTTCTAATTTCTATAACTTTACGTTTTTGTCCAGTTTTCTGATATTCTGGGTATTTGGCAGTTCATTGAATGTGGCAACTTTGCCTAAGGTCACCCAGAACATTTGAAAACCACAGTACTCATTTGTTCATTATTTTATTTGTTCAACCATTGAACAAATATTTATTGGACCCATCTTCAAGTTAATCACTGTACTAGTGAACCTATCTTTTCCCAAAGGCCCCAGGTGCTATTCCTGGGAGGTCTCATCTTCCTCTGACACAAGTGATTCCCTCAGTTTTGCCCAAATCATGCTTCTCTGGCATTCTCAACACCAGTAAGCCCAAGGATACATGGATAGTTGCTGCTCTCCAGTGGCAATGGATTCTATTATCACTATTAATATATTGCTCACCCAATTGCCCTTCCAGATCCCAGAATAGCACCCACAACTGAACCAAAAGGCATTCCCCTTATCTAAAGAAATCTGTGAAGTCTTGTGTATTCACTGTGCCCAATTATCCCATGAAGCCAACAATGTGTCCAACAAAAGTTAGACCCTCTCCCTTCCCCGGCTTCAAAAAGACACTTGGCTAACACTCCAGCTAACACCAGAAGCAATACCAGCAAACAGCTATTGCCCTCCTGGGATGGAACTGCCACTGTTGAGATACAAACACAGAAAGTCAAATTTCTGCCCTTGAGGGGCTCATAGCTTAGCTCAGTCACTGCTGTGTTACTTACCACTGCCCTTGCTTTATACCCTCTCACATATCTAGGTCTAGAGCTTCCTGATGCTCTGATTGGTACTCCCACTTGAGACTTTTTAACTCAGCTGATCACTGGAATTTGAACACTTTATCCCAAAGTTCTCTTTGGGTAGCAGATATGATCTCAGACACTTTGACACCCAGATTGGCAATACAGAATAGATGGACCCATGTGCAGTCGGCCAAGAGAGATCACTGCATGCCTGCCACTAAGGTACCTGGGTAACTGGCACACTTGTCATGGGCTCTAGGAGCGGCACATAACCCCTAAGCCTTACTAGGCTGAGGATGGGTCACCTGTGTCACTCTTCTTTTCCACTTATTCAGTACCTACCAGGACTCAGGCTTAGTCCCAGGAATTTAGCATTCATTAGTACTAATCTCCACTAATAAATTCTTCTACAACATAGGTACAAAGAAGCTTTTGTCACCCAAGGACACAAAGCCAGAATTCCAACCTCTTCAGCTTTCTGGTTGTGGTACTAATTCCCTGATGGGATTGATGTGCTACCTTGAAACTAGCCCATTCGGCTGGTACTTGTGTAATCTGCCTGGTTCTTACCAATTCCTTTCTCTTCAGAGAAGAGAAAGAAGAGACAGAAGAAGAGACAGAAACCTCTTCCCTAATACCCCAAGACATTCTCAAAGACACTTATATTTTGTAGCTTTTATTTGGACAGACTCTATGGGTCCTGATGCTGCAGTTTATCTGCCTGAAAATATCTCCATCATCTTACTACTGCTGACTTCACCCACCAGGTCTAACTCCTTGGATGATGCTGACCATATGAGTGACATGGGAAACCACTAGTTTTCAAAGTATCAGACTCTATACTAGGACCTTTGCATTTAGTAGGTAATTTATTGATCACAAAAATTCTATGATATGGACATTGTCATCTCTGATTTATGAATGAGGCCCAGAAAGGTTAAGCCATTTGCCCAAGTTCTGTGACTAGAAACTGGATTCAAACTCATTGTAGTACTCCAAAATCCATATTCTGACGCTTAGGAAATATTATGATATAGGGCTCCATTTAGAGGATCAATCTCTCTGATTTAGGATGACCCATCAACCTGATTCTCCTAGGACTCTCCTGGTTTTAACTGAGAAGTGCCTCTTTTCTCCGAGGAAACCCCTCAGTCTTGGAAAAGTCAGTACTATTGGCCCCTAGCCTGTGTTAGAAGCCTTAACTTTGGCTCTTCCTCTTTTTGTGGTACTACATGGTCAGGCCTGCAGTAGACCCAATGTAGCAGTAGACACGTGAAGGCCAAAGTAACTCCTTCCTGGTGTAACTTAGGAAAGATTAGAGGCTTCTAGCACTCTGACCTCAAGAGTTACCCAATTCTGAGACTGTTTTGAGTTGTGTTGGTAAGGAACTAGGGGAGCATTGGGAAGCAATGTCCTTAACTCACATATTTTTTTACTTTGTACTGTTGGTTTTTTCTCAGTAGTAAATAGAAGAGACAACAATCTTCAGCTGACCCGAAGTTGTCACTCTTGGCAGTCTTAAAATCTGAACCTGTCTTTGGTGAAATGGCCTTACTTACCTTCCCTAGACCCATTCTTTGTCCCATACAAGGCTAGGTTTCTGGAATGTTTTTCCCATGGGAGCCATCTACAGCTTCAGAGCCCCCATGCTCTTGGGATGGCTCATGGTTGGATTCCTCCTCAGGTGGGTAGCAGAGGCCCATTTACCATGAAGTTATTGAAACTTAAGCTTCAAGGTCCTGCACCTGCATGAGTCTTTTCAGAGTCCCTAAGAAAGACTTCAGTAACATATTCACATGATGGAACTTTTTTTAAATAATATTTTTCAAAAGTAAGACATTTTAACCTTACCTTATTAAGACAGGTGTCTCTTTCCATACCTATGACTCCTGCATATATTGTACCTTTGATGGGTGACTTTTGCATAGCTGTGACTATACTTTAGGATCTGGCTAAGGAAAAGGTAAGCTGGGAATATGTTGTATTAAATGAACTTTAGAAGGATGTTTTAGAAAGTTTCAGTAAAACAAATGGAAATTACAGATAATTGATTTGACCTTATACTTTGTTTTAAAATTTACCTATTAAATATGCTTTTTAAAACTCAGATTAAAAATTAAGGGAGTAGGAAACAGAATCAAAAGTATGTACAAGGAAATTGAGACAATGATTCTACAATGAGAAATGAATTGCAGCACAACAAAACCTCACATAATACCAAAATCAGGAATTCTTTGTATGAGGGGATCATTTCCAAATAGAAATAATGAATAGGCACTGGTTTATTTGAGAATCCAATTAACAAAGAGAAGTAAATCATATTAACACATTTGAAGAAAATATTTAAATTGCCTGCTGATTTAACCAATATGAGCAATGAGAAAGATAATAAAATACTCAGAATACTACAGTATAACAAGAACACTAGTGACAAACTGGTTAATGCCAATTGTCGATTCAATGGCCACTTGAAAGTGGTCATTGCACAAGAAAACTTGAAATGCCCTGAAATGAGACAGCTAATACATAAAAGAAGTTTTGATAGAGATTTTCACAACTTTGAAAACTATCCTAAATGTCCACATAACATTATTAATACCAAATCACAAATCTAAAATATTTTCAAAATTACCAACACAAAAATACAATTATTACTCAACCATGCTAAAAGAAATAATACATTTTCTATATTTAAAAATTTACACTCACAGTCATCTAGAAGTTCTTGATAAAGAGCGTTATAATTTAAAAATGCTGGAGAGAAAAGAGATGCCTAATGGAGCAAGGTCCTTTTGGTGATGGGACAGGAGGCACCAAAAGGAAGAAGAGTTGAACAGAAAGCCATGTTGCTTCTGCTGGGATTAGAGACAGGGAGGAAGGTTGGACCAGAGACAGTAAACCTGGAGGTATGAGCAGGGCCAGCTTCAGGGGCCTGCGACTGTGAGGTGGCAGGGGCTCACCCTCACAAGGAGCCTATGTTTGCCCACTTTCAAATTCTTAATAATGTTCTCTTTGAACTTGCATCTCGTATGTGGAGTCCAATGGGACCATGAAGCACGCACATGAACAGAAAAGGTACGCCTGGCAGCTGTGCGCACACACTCAAGTTCAAGCCCACAGACACAACAGTCAACAGGCAGCCAACTGATATGCATTAAAGCATATCAGGGAGTTATTAGAATATTTCAAAGAGTTCAGAATTTCTGGGTTTGAAAACTGCAACACTGCCAAGCAAATGTCCATTAAATTGCCATGGTATAAATTTACATTTAAAATTAAATTCAGACTTAACACAGAACTGATAGTATGAAAAGTTAAATCTTTTTAGAAAAATTGTTCCACAAGAATCATCAGCTCTAGATGTACTAAAATTTATATTTCAAAATAATTTGTCAGAAATTTATCTCAATGCTGTCATAACCTGTAAAATACTCTTAAGAGATCCCAAATTATCAAAAACTATTTGCAATCTTGCATTGGAAAAGAGCAACTGATGTTGCTTTCAATTATATTGTTCGAAAATGAAGTCGCTGA
Source organism: Neophocaena asiaeorientalis asiaeorientalis (assembly GCF_003031525.2). NCBI lineage: Eukaryota > Metazoa > Chordata > Mammalia > Artiodactyla > Phocoenidae > Neophocaena > Neophocaena asiaeorientalis. The sequence goes on from NW_020174826.1 coordinate 723,560, forward strand.
AAGTAAAAATTATGCCAAGCTAATTAATGGACTTGTAGAAAAGTGAGCCAGAATAATCTTGTGATTAGAATGTCACATTAATAAAATATTGTCAAGTATTGTATTATATACAATTATGATACCAAAGGTATTATTTTTTTGTAATTTGTAAGCTTATGTTTTATTCATCTGTCACTATTACTCCTAATATATACTGCAGTTAATAAAATATTTTTAAAGGAAAAAAATTTACATAATTGCTGTCATTTGAAGTGGTGATTAAAGAGTATGCAGGGAAAAAATGTTTTAAAAACATTATAGAAGTGGGATTTCCCTGGTGGTCTATTGCTTAATACTCTGTGCTTCCAATGCAGGGGGCACAGGTTTGATCCCTTTCAGGGGACAAAGATCCTGTGTGCCTCGGGGTGTCAAAAAAAATCCCATCATGGAAGTGAATCCAGAATTTAATTAACTAAAAATAATATTATTTTTCTAGTTTTGGTGGTGTTTGTGACATTTGTCAGTTTTGTTACATTTAAAAATGTTATTTAACTTTTTTCTCAGTATAAATAAATAGTTATTTTTATACCTAATTTCATAATCTTATTCTGGATTTGAGAGGTCACTTCCCATAGTTTAAGCTCCAGATCCCCCAGAGCCTAGACCTGCTTTCTTCTTACTTGCAATGCCTGAGGGCTGTAGATTCAATCAACCAGGCCGGCCTGGGCTATTTCTGTATGCAGAGTCAGACTCCATCTTACGTAACTAGAACTTCCACTTCTTTCTTCAGGCACTAGCCTGAGAATTGAAACTACTCAAAACTTCCTCATTTTAAGAACAGAAGATAGTGATTCTCCAAAACAATGTTTTGGAAGTATACTTATTAGGATACAAAAGTGTCCACCACTGCTATTTCTCCCAGTACATTTTAGAGTCTGTTTCTGAAGTTTTGGCTTAAATACTACAGAGCTCCAATAGATGTTCAATCATGTATTAATTATTTGCATGCAGTTAGAAGATTTGACAGTACGTAAAGTTTTATAAATTTAATCAGTCTGATAGTAGAATCAGCTGGTTTTGCTTTATTTATTGTCATTATGTTACTGTAGTAGCTTTACAACTGGAAAAATCTTAAACATGAGATATCAAATATACCCAAATATACTCCACCCTATCCACCTCCGACCATCTGGTCCTTCACTTAACCTAGATTCTACTCATTTATCTATAGCATCAAGGAGTCTGGCAAAACTAGATCCTACTGTATAAAAAATTGAGGTGAATTAAATGCACCATAAATCAGTTTACTTAAAATAATTTCAACCTTTTGGGGAATATCTAGTTATTTACTAATATGAACAATCAAGTTTATTTGAAACATCTACCTTATTTATTAGAAACAGCCTAGGTCCCATGACAGTGAAGTTTGTTCAAATTATGACTTATTCCAAATGTATAACTTATGTATAACTTATGATTTCAGAACAACAGAGCAATAGAATAAAAAGGGTACAAGAGCCACACCTGGAGGTGACAGACTGAATCCCTGAGAATAAATGTTTTAGCGCATGAAATTTATATCAGGAAGTAAAACTAATATAAACTATTTAAAGCAGCCTTTGGTCTTAAGGCAGCTGAATTTAGACTTTGTGAACACTGTATTAAGAGTCAGTCAGAACTGGGTTTAAAAGCTATCTGACACGGCCAAGTTATTGAGTTAGCTACACCTAACTTCCCTGGTATGTAATAATAATAATACTGACCTTATAAGGATATTGAGAAAAATGTACATAATAGACACCAATAAAAGGGTGATATCTTTAACCCTGTTCTAATAAAAGTTATACAATGATTTTTAAAAATAAGAGTGGTGTCTATATTATCTATGTAAAATAACTTCCATTGTTTATTATACTTCATTTGCCAATGTACAATTTTTAAATAATTAGGAGAAACATTTGGATGGCAGGGAAGATCTTTCAAAATATATTTGTCAGGGAGGAATCTCAACCTTATAGGAAGGGAGGGAACAAACTTCCTACTATTCCATAGACGCCGAATGTAGATGAGACAGTTTATCACTCACAGCAGAGTACACAGCAGGGACATCAGTAGAGTGGTGCCGGATCCTGGGTCCCCAAGTCCTACGGGCAACACCATGGGCCCAGATGGATGCTTAGAGCCAAGGGACAAGCAATCCTTGAGCAAGCAGCAAACAAGCCAGTCCCACTCCATGAGGGAATGAGGCCATTTTCTGGTCATCCGAACCTGCTTAGTGGCCCATGTGGCTAACTATGAAGACTGCTCAGGATCAGGAGATGGATAAACCTTGCAGTTTATGCACATGGCAGGAATATTCAGGGACACTCAGGGCCCGTGGACAATCGCTTTCCCTGACAATGTTATTTTCAAGAAACAACAATCTTCCTTTGAAGTTAAACACTAACTGGAGATGCTATTGTTTACATAATCTAATTCTGATTCGACCTTTTTACAAATTAAAGGTTATGAAATGATGAAGAACTTTCTTCTCCTCTTCCTACCTGTCTAGAAGTTTAGACTTTAGAATTTAACTGGTATAGTATAATATAAACTGCTCTTGTAATACAGATTGACCATTTCATTTTGGCTATTGTGTTACTCTTTCTCATCTATACATGTTTTTTTCCAGGTCGGTTTCTGCTTCCATCTTCTACTCAGCCACAGGAGGATGTGGTAAATGATGATACAAAAATACAAAAGTCCAATAACAATCCACAAAGCATTAGCAGTTAAAAAACAAGTAGGTTGATTTTAGACTCTCTCATTGCCCCTTCACCTTAGTAAATTGTTGGCAAAGTTACTGTAAGTCTCAGAACAATTTTTAACTTCTACAAAGCAGAAGATGAAAAAAGTATGTAAGATTATGCTAAATATCATTTAACACCATAGATTTTCAAAAGATCAACTGCCTTATATGATGTTAAATATAGTTGAATGTGGTCCCACATCTCTGCACCACTTGCCAAGTTTCCGTCGGATGCGATTTGCAACAACATATTAAACCTCCATAAATAGTCATTATAATGTAAACACTGAACACGCCTTATTGCAGCAGTGAAAGCAGCCTCTCCAAAATATATAAAACAGAAAACAAATCCTTGAATTTCATCTCAGGGCAGAAGGTGGATTTGAATTTGGAAACATGCCAAATGGTAATTTTGGGCACAAATATTTCAGACAAAGCTGATCCATTATGAGTAATAACAGCATATGTTAGTTTCTAAGTCAGTTTGTGCATGTCACAGAAAGCACACCCAAATAGTATGTGAGACCATTTACACTTCAGCAAAGTTCTGAAGAGTAAATCATAACAATGTAGGTATAATCAAATTATACCTTCTATTTTAAATATGCATAAAAATCAGACACAAAAACAACAATATGGAGAAAAAGAGAATCTTAAATGAATTAAATCAGCAAATTAACTTTTTTTCTTTCTTTCTTCTTCTTCTTCTTCTTCTTCTTATTATTATTTTATTTTCACATAGCCAGCTGCCATGTCTCTTGATAGTTTCCTTTTAGCTAGCTAAGCCTCAGAGGATTAAAGAAGACATTTGGCCTTTATGGTTTTCTGTGTCTGAATGTGTATGTCCTGAGGAGAAAAGGAGCTGTGCAAGAAGCTATTAAGCCTCAGTGAGTGAGCACGGATGTGGAAGATTTGAGTTATGTTCACCGAAACAGATGGCATGTCCCAGAATTCCCTGAGCTGCCTCAGGCTTTTGCTGGTGTCAACCCTATGGTAAATGGGTTTTCATAATGAATTTACTGTTAATTTCCACACACACACACACACACACACACACACACACACACACACACACACTTAGAATCACATTAAAGGGCTGACTAAATGCCACCAAGACTCCAAGCATGACTGTCTTTTGTTCATTTGGAAGAAGCTCTGAAGAATCCAGAATCTCAAATCACTCATTCATGATAGCTTGCGGAGAATAGCAGGTCTCCCTGTGGCTAGAGAGGGGCAAATACTTTTGGGGGTTCCCAAATCCCACTCACTAGAGCAAGGCTTCTAATTTTTTTCCAGATAATCACAGTAATGGTCACTGCTCTCAATACCAAATATAGGGTATCTTATCAAACTAACTTGATTTTTAAATTTTTGTTTAGTCATTTCTCTCTAAAATATGTTTTAGCAAATAAAGCAAAAAACCTTTGGTTGGAATAAATAATGTAAATGTATTAGAGAAACACATATTCCACAGAGACTACCAACTATGTGTGGAATATCTAGAGGATAAAATAGCTTAATATAAATGCTCTGAAGGTAAGTATAAAAACAACAGGGAGAGTCACAGAGACTGACAGAAAGACAGACAGATAAGAGCATTATCAAAAGGGGACACTCAAAGTGAGATCTGTTTTTCAGAAAATAGCAAATCTACTAGTACTGCTAACAATAATAAAAACAGCAATCAATTCTGTTGATTGAGCACCCAATATGTTTCAAGCACTATACTAGACGGTTTTCATTGTTTCTTTCTCATAAAAAGTGTCAAGAATAAAAGCTAAAAGCATTTGTAAATGCTTCCTTCATGCCAGGCTCTGTTGTCAACACCCACACCATCACCCCCAAGCCATACTGTTGTCCTTTCAATGTTTTAACACTTGAGATTTTTCTTGCAGCTCAGTTTTCCTCTTTGGAGTCCTCTTGTGTCAGCTTCACCTATCCTAAACTTGCTTTTTTGGGGGTATCTCCCTCTTCTCCATGACTTCTCACTTAAAAATCATCTCCTCTAATAAGCGTTAGGTTTCCCAACTGTCTCACTCAATCCCTCCTCTCCCCTCCTCCTTCCCAATCCCTCCTCTCCCCTCTTCCTTCCAGCTGTGTTATTCTCTATCATGGTGGTGACTTGCTTAGTTCCTCAGGACACTTTCTCAATTTGTAAGTATTTATTTGCCTTATTTTTGTCTTACTGCAGTAAAGTATCTTAAGGTCAGGTTCCAGCTCCTTTTCAGTCAACAGTCAATACACAGCACATAACAAGGAATGTGGTGCATGGTTGGTTGGTACTCAATAAACATTCATTAGATGAAAGAATGTGCTAAATGCCTTGCATTAATTATCTCATTTAATGAATGATCTTCCTGTGAGCTTACTGAGGACAATGTGCCCTTGCCCACACAACTAATAAATGCCTATGGTAAAATCCAAAGTCAATTCTGTAGGACTTCAGACGATGACCTTATCCGTTATATGCCTATTTGACAATCTCACAGATTCATAACATCAATTTGGTATAGATGTTTAAGATTGTTTTGTGTTTTTTTAAAAAACAATCACAATTTTGACCAATACACAAATCATTTTCAGTTTTGCTTTAACACTCCCGTTCTTAAGTGTTCATCAGCTACATTCAGCTTAGTAGCTCATCAGCAACTTGGAGTAAAGTAGATCAAGAAAAGGCAAGACATATAGCTTCCGCAATATATATAGCTCTCACTGTATACAAGCCCAAGGAATAAAAATCTCCCCTTGTTTTAATACCACAGTATGGGTTAAAGCCACATGAAAGATAAGGGGGCTTTGTTACATGGGGCTTTGGTTAGAACCTGAAATTAATCATAATTCTATTTTACTGAGGCTTCTAACTTTAAGCTACTATGATGTATGTTTGTTTATTTTTAAAGAGAAAGCAATGAAGTTTCTATGGACTGAATTGTTTCCCCCATCCCCCATTCATATGTTGAAGTTTTAACTTCGGATGTGATGGTATTTGAAGGTGGGGCCTTTAGGAGGTTTAGATGAGGTCTAGATGAGTTTAGATGAGGTCTTTAGAGTGGAGCCCTCATGATGGGATTTGTGCCTTTATAAAAGAGACATTACAGAGCTTGCTTCTTCTTTCTCTCTCTTTGGCAGGCACCAAAGAAAGGCCTTGTGAGGACACAATGAGAAAGCAGACATCAAAAACCCAGAAACTAACACAGTATTGTGAAGCAATTATACTCCAATAAAGATTAAAAAAAAAAAAAAAAAAACTAGGAGAGAGCTCTCACGAGATACCGACCTTTCTGTCACCTTGACCTGGAACTTTCAGGCTCCAGAACTCTGAGAAACAAATTCCTACTGTTTAAGCCACCAGACTGTAGTATTTTGTTATGGCAGTCCAAGCTGACTGGGACAGTTTCCTCTGCCAGAAGCAAAACCCCACATAGTGTGACTACTTGATATTGTTTCCCATACATCATTTATCTGTGACTTTAGGTCATGTCCTTATGCTACTATCTTTCTCATAGTCATTGACCTTTGGGATATTGGGGAAATTTAAAGAAATAGAGACTACTTGCATACTGCCTTCTAAATATTTGTTTGGTGACATAGCATTTCCCATATTTTTGGAACTGAGCATATTTTTATGCTAGGAAAAATATTACATAAACAGTTTTCACAAAACCATTAATACACCACAGCATTGTAATATTATCCCATATTTCTTCCCAATCCCATCTTTATTTTATATATATAGGAAAAATGAGCAGAAGAGATTCTTAAATATATCTTTTCTCCTAGATAGTCTAAGATTTTTATCTCTGAATTTGTCATTAGGCTTTGAAAACTAATGATTTCAAGCTCTATAGCTCCATAACTTTCAGAAAGTAACTCCAGGTATAAACCAATTATACAGAAGGGGAAAAAGCATAAACTAAAGCAAAATTGTGTATAAATCCAGCTAATTTTGCCCTTAGAATAAATAGATACACATGAAGATTAAAACAGAGAAGAAAATATGGATATTCATGGAATTTTCAAAGAAGAATATTTAGATTCTTGGTCATCTTAACCAGAGTTTAAAAAGATGAACTTTGGGGAAAACTTTCTACATCGTAGAGTTGCTTTAAGTATTAAATTATTATAATACTTTAAAGTATTTAAAACAGTGCTGACACAGGAGGTAATCAATAAATGATCATTTATATTTCACCCTTTAACATCTTAGACACTCTCCTGTGTGGCTCAACCACACTGACTCCAATTTGTCAGCTCCATCTTAGGTCCCAGTCCTAGCTCCAACTCCTTCCACATGACTGAGCTTCAGCCTACTCATAAGGAATGTACCCAAGCCAGATAAGTTCCCTATCAACATTTACTCTGCCTTTATCTGATATGAAAACTGAAGAATGCCTTTTGCTGATGCAGATAGTGGCCATGAGACCCCTGGTGGGGGGGTGCAGATGTGCCTCTCCCTAATAGTCAGATTCTACTTTTAGCCTTGACCCCTTTAGATCCACGTATACCCTTTTCAGCACAGAGGGCAGCTGCAAATGCCTCTGGACCATCGTCAGCCCGATCCTCCCTATATGTAAGTTACCCACAATAATCTTCATAATTGCATTTTATGGAGTTGTCTGCCTCATTTTTTGGTATCAAATTTTCTTCTCATTTGGGAGGGTATTATTCAATATCTTCACCTTCCAACACTCTTATAAAATGAATCAATCAGGTGTACCTTATAACCTAGAAATATAACCAGCTCTTTATATCTTCAATTATTTTGTCAATTTTAATATTGATTTTGCCTCCTCTTGGCATTGGTCAAGGTGAAGAAGAGAATAATCTCTGGACATGTTATATTGCTTTATCAACAATGGCTTGAATTAGTTTTTTTTTTTTTAATTTGTTTCTCCTTGATGTGCCTTTCCACTCCTAATCATGGAAAGAAATAGGATGCTATGTGGATATCCTGACCAAAGAATTTTGCTATGAAATTCATGAGATGGGGCATGTATGGCTGTTAGCATAACTGATGCCATCTTGGGCCCTTACAGTTTCTCCTGTCGTTTCACTGACGCTACTCAGGACTGTATTGTGAGTAAATCACTCTCTGTCATCAAGGGCATTGTAGTTAATATATATTGTTTGTTAATCATTAGGATCAAGTAGCCTCTACGGTCTATTAGTCCCCAAACAATGATAAAAAACTTCACTGACATATTCCCAGTGCCCACAAGACTAGTTATCAATTCATAAACTTTGACTTAGGAATGCACATTCTGTTTCCAAGCACCCACCTCCATACCCTAGGTTAACTATGAAATTATCCCAATGGTCCCTCGGTAGTGCGGAGTGCAGCTGTGAATGCTTCTGGATCGTTGTCTGCCTGATCTTGATCTCACTCTGTAAGTTATGCAACTGACCCATTGATTATATGGCTATGATGCTCAGTTCAGTGGGCACTTTTTGTTCCCTCTGTCTTCCAACAGGGTGATGCAACTAGTTGTTTAGGTCACAGATTGGGAAGTGGGAGTTGTCAGGTCGGGGAGAGGAGAAAATAGAGGCTGGAAGGAGGCTTATTAGTGGGGGCTGGAAGAGCAGTGAGGAAGTGCTGTTGGAGACTAGTAAGAATGCAACTGAGTTACATAGTGGCAGAACAACAGAGAATATTGCCTGCAGGAATTTGAATATAGAAAATGAATTTATGGATCTGGCTAAGGAGAGTGTCAGGTAGCATTGAAAGTGCCATTTGGTTTTGGTTTTTGTTTGTAGGTGTTTCTTGTAAGGTGAGGGAAAGGAGAGATGAGTTAAGAGAGAAATTTTCAGTTTGAAAGCAGAATGTAAAGGAAATATAGAAAAGCTAAGAATTGCTTGGTTAAAATATAAAACAAATTCGCATTTCCATCCTGTAGAAGATTCTCATGTAAGAGATGATCTATAAATAAATATAAAGTAAATATCTATTTAAATATGAAGTTATAAAACCCCTTGCTAAGATCTCAGAAAGACTAAGGGTGGTGGCTAGTTGACCCCTAATCAGTCAAAGGTTTTCTAAAAATCAAGTGTGTTGTCCCACAGCAGTTTTATATGCTCAAAGTAGATAGAGATCTGTTCCAAAAAGAATTATGTATATCACTTTTAGGGCATGGCATCAACACCAATAAGATTCATGACAATTTGAAGAGAATGATATTGATGCAAACCCTGCCTCCTTGGACCAAAAGGAACAGAAACAGGAAAAGAAAGGCCTCTGGAACTTTAACTTTCTATGAAAAATAGAGCAGGCTAAGACAGCTAATCAACTGCAAAAGCAGCTATTTCTATCAAAAAGAGAAGACTTCTCAGACAGCAGAACCAAAAAGTCTGAAGCTGAAGTCAAGATCCAAGAACAATGGATTTGAGAATCACTCCCAGGCTGCAGAACTTGACCGTAATTAAGGAACCTGCCTTGCTCCCAGAGGAGGGAAAGCTGGTGACATGTACCCAATTGTTTTTCAAAATTACAAGAATATCATGACTGCTATGTGCTTCCCACTCTTAGTCTCTTTTTTTTCTTAAAGTTTTTAAAAATTTTAGATTACTTTTATATTTACTGAAAAGCTGCAAAGATAATAGAGATTTCCCATATACTCTTCATCTACTTTTCCAAACTATTAACATTATACACAACCATGAAGCATTTGTCACAACTAAGGAACGAATATTGTAATTACAATATAGTAATTACACTACTAATAATGAAACTCCACAGTGTTTCATTATTAAATAGTGAAAATTGTCACTATTTCCCCCACTGTCCTAATGTTCTATTTCAGAATATTCTGCAAGATACCACAGTGCATTCAGTCATCACGACTCTTCAGTTTCCTCTGTGATAGTATCTTAGTCTTTGCATTTGATGACCTTGACAGTTTTCAGGTGTACTGGTCAGGTATTTTGAAGATGAACTGGGGGTCTTTGACCCTCTAGTTAAGTTTTCAGTTTTTTTTTTAATGGACTAGAACCAGCCATCTCTCCAAGGAGCTCTGGTTCCTTCTATTGCTTAATAGAATTAGAAGACAAGATGTGGGTGTTGAATATTCCCATTGTTCCATTCTTACTTTTTTTGAACAGAAGTGTCTATTATGGTTATTCTGTCCCTCTCTTACCATTGTATACTGGTAAGAGAGTATATGTGTGTGACTGGAAGATCATTTGTGTTTCTAGTTCCCAGCTCTTAGAATCAAAAGAAGCTGCACCTGAAGAACTGGACCTGAGGAGCTCCACCCACACTGAACCAGACACTGGTTATGAGATACTGGACTCAAAACCTGATGCTATAATTGGGGTGAGAATTTGGAGTCCTTGGATGTGAGTGAGCATATTTTGCATGTTGAAGGAATGTAAATAATTTGTGTGACCAGAGGTACACTCTGATATATTGTTTGATGGTTAAAACATTATGCACATCTCTTTGCAAAGTGGCTCTGCCACTCCTCCCATGCAGAGATAGAGTCTATTTCTCCATTCCCTTAAAATTGAACTGGCATTGTGGCAGAAGAAATGTGGTGGAAGTGACATTTTTTGAGTTCCTGAGCATAGGCCTTAAGAGCCTTGCAACTGCTGCCTTCATTCTCTTGGAATCCTATGACTTCTCTAGGTTTGTGAAGAAGTCCAGCCATCCATGCGATTCCAGGTGAGCCCCGCCCTCAGCTAACTCACCAGCTGAATGCAGCAACATGAGTGAACCCAGGGGAGCCCAGCAGAATCCAGCTGACAAATAGAATCATGAGAAATGATAATTCACTATGTTTTGGAGTAGTTTGTTAAGAAGAAATGGATAATTAACACAGTACAACTGACTACCAAAAAAAGATCATATTTCTATTGATCCAATATGTAGGTTCTATTTACCCAAGTCAGGGTTTTGGTAGGCAATAAGATATAGTCAACTGTAATAGCAAGTTAATATCTTAATTTTCTCTTTTCATTTTATAGTATTTTTACTGATGACATATGGAATTAATGTTTTACTGGAAAAGAGTTTTATCAGTAAAAAATTTGAGAATTGTAACAAATTGGCAAGGTATTTGGAGAATTGAAACTTCTGATTCCCCCTCAGATGTCATCATAGAGATACCTACTTACTCCGCCTGAAACTAGAGATTAGTTCTCTGGGAGTCAAGGTTAGGACACTGCAGTGTAATTGTGACTGGAAACTGGCAGGCTTATATTGTTCAGTAGAGACAGCAACATTTTCATGAAGAAAGTTCTATTTATCTCTCCAGATTTACTTCAAGTTACTCACCTTGTTTATTCTGTCCTAAACACACGGGCCTTCTGAGTCCGTTGAAGATAGATGCCAGCCTCTTTCCCTTAGGTGATTCCTAGGTTTTTAATATCTTTACATAGTGTTAATTTGGATTGACATCATTTCGTTCATCTCTTCAACAAACACATATTAAACATAACATTTAATGAACCAGGAATACAACAATGATTACCACATAGCTGATGCCTTTAAAAGGATACAAATGAAAATTTATCATGAAATACTGTCAGTGTAACCTTAGAGGAGGGAATGGGTAGGCATCTAATGTAAACTGGGTGAATTGTAATAAAGACTCTAACTCCATTATTTGACTACTGCTGACAGCTTTCAAACCAAACACCTTTCTTTTCCCCTCTGCCCCACATCTGAGCAAACTTATAGGAAGGCTTGAATGCTTCCTTCTTTGTTATGGGAGGTTCAAGAAGACTTTCCCTCGCCACACCTAACCACCATAAAAATCTTAAGCTAGTCTCCTTGCCTTGGTCTCTCAAATCATTTTTTATGAGGGTAGGAGGCCTGCCCACTATCCCCAGAAAGCTGATTATCTAAGTAACAAACATTTTCAAACCGTCTTTGTGCCTGTGTGGCACCATCATTCTCAAGACAAATTTTGAGAAAGCGTAGCCATCTGGTCTCTAAAGAGTGACCACAAAAGAGGTGATCATGAAAGGTAGCCTGGATGATATTTGAACAGCATCTTAAACTGTGTATACTTAGCATGTAGGATTATAATTCTCTTTTTACCTATTTATGTCTTGCCCGGAAGTAACTAATATCCTTAAAGGAAAGAAATCACTCATTCTTGTAACCATATCAACCAGCATGGTACATGGAATGTAATAGATGTTCAAATACTTTTTGAACACATGAATGGTTTTCAGATGCCAAGAGAGAGCACGATTTTAAGGAAGAGAGGGTAGTTGAGAATATGCAAAGCAAAGAGGATAAGTAAGATGTGTATTAAAAAGTAGCTACTTAGTTTGGGAATTTAGAAGTAAATGATCATGTTTTTTCAGAATCCTTTAAAGTGATGAGGGCAAAAGTCAGACTGTGAAGGCCAGAGATGGGCAAGTTGAGACAGTAAATGTTGACTACTGTTTTAGCAAATTGGAATAAAGATTATTCAGGCAAGACTGAAGATAAGCATAGAGAAGAGCCAGAAAAGAAAGCATGGCCAGGTGAGGAATTTTTTTTTTTTTTTTTGAGGAGGGGAGTAAGACGACAAAGTTTTTTTTTTTTTTAATAAACTATGGTTACATCCAGTCAAGCAAAAGAGATTAAGATAAGACACTAGAAAGAAGAGTTAATTGATAGATCTTGCCAGGAAAGGCAAGATGGAAGTTTTGGATTTTAAAAAATGAAGCTAAACTAACAAAGAAAGGTAGGGAGGAGAAAATTGCATGTGGCAGACTTGATCTTGATTAGAAGAAAGTACACCTCAACCAAATATACTCAAACAATGTAAGTACTTATGGATATGGATGTGTGTATCTTTTACGTGGCTAGGATCAGTAGGACATTGAGGGAGAAAATGCATAATGGCTTCCTAAAGTGGTGGAAGCAAGGTTATCTGTGAAAGGCCCTGAGGAATGGGATTTAGAAGGAGAATTAAGGATGTGATGATGATTTAGAACACTGGAAAGTAGGAATGGCAGAATCACTAAGCACAGAGAAGTGAAAGCATTGACAGACAGCACACAAGGCCCACCTCGTGGTAGAGACTAGGACTTTTCAGGGACACTAATCTGCAGAAATGTGACATTTTCCCAGTCTGTATATACCACAGGAATTGGGATACAGGATCTCAAGACTATACATATTAGATTCCCCTCCATTCTCACTCAGACTGCAACTAATTTTTCTAACATTTATTATGTCCTGTTTTGCTTTATTCTCTCTCTCCCTCACATTGCTGTTAACCTAGATGGTTTGTCCTGGGCGAATGAGGCATGGGAAAATGTGCAGAGAGGTCCCCCTCACAGCTCCTCTTGGACTTGGGTTGCAGAACATTGCTATATAACATTCACTTTAGAACAATTTCTGATTTCTTTAAAAAGAAAGAAATTTTAAAAAGATTGAGATGGAGTCCAAATACATATTTTTATTAATTTTTGGATCTTCTGAACATTTAATGTAATTAAATCAATTACCCATAGAAAGAGAATCACTTTAAAAAGTGGATAAGGAATATACTGAAGTAAGAATATTCCACAAAAATGAAACCTGAAGACATACATTCATACATCTGGCAGTGATTCATAATTGAATATTATTTTCTCTGTAGTTATGAAGGTTTACATCAACCCCATTCCCAAACTAAAAGTAGCTGAGTAATATTACTGACACCATCTCTTTATCCTAGCTCCATAAGGGCAGAATAAAAGATTTTAATTACAATTCACTCTGGTAGCATTACACAGGAAATTTCAATGAAAATGCTGAAAGAAAATAATCACCCATGGAGCCTTAGGCTGGAAGAGAAATCTCTCTCTCTCTTTATGAAGTGTTTCTAATAGATATGTGTGAGGAGCAGCTTGGAGGATGAGACCATTTTCTTATATGACTATATTAGTATCTTTCAGAAACAGTATAAATTTGTGAAACAAGGAGGAGACTGAAATTTTCCATGATGAAAGATATTAAATACAAACTTCCTGTCTTAGGAAATTCACCCAAGAGTATATGAATAGGGATAGTATGTTTCAGATACTTTCTGACTCTGACAAACTCATATTGATCAAAAGGTATAGTGAAAAAAAAAAAAAAAAAAAAGGTATAGTGAATTTGACACAGTCCTTTGCCATGTTATGCCCAGTTCTGGTAACTGAAGCATAGCACTCTAGATCCACTATATATCCACAATACACTGTGACTGATGCACAAGCCCAAATAAAACAAGTGGTGAACACATATGTGCCTAAGACTTAGAGTACAGGGCTTCTTTCTAATACCAGACTAAAGAAAGCCTTTGTGACAGTGATTCCAAACTTTAGAGTATAAAATGAAAGTGGATGATTTTTTAAAAACTCTTATCCACAAAGTCACTCCAAAGAAATTCTGATCCACTAGGTTTTGGGTAGGGTGCTTAAATCTACATATGTAGAAAATACCCATGGTGATTCTTGTGCAGATATTATAAAGATGACATTTTAACCAAGATTTAGGAGAGAGCTGGCACCATCATTTTCTTGGTTTTAATTGATTAAGCCACTAATCTGTTAAGTGAGACCCTCACTACTTCAATCTTTTCATCGGCAGAGTGAAGAGGAGCAATTGAAAAAAAAAAGGTTTACACAAGGCAAGAATTGTATGTCAATTCCATTTTTGGCAGTTACACTGCTATTCTCAAATTTTAATTCCAGAGCCAAAGGCATGGGTCCAAACTCCAGGAAAAGCTGATATGTGGGAAGAACTGTGTTTGGTTTCATAAACACCAGTTCCACCATGTCTGTGTCTTTGGAGTAAGGTGAAGGGGTGAGGGCTTGGTCACCCAGTTATGCCTGAGGCACACTGTGCAGCCTGTCTCCCAAAGCCATATCGTCATTCTCATCCCTGCCCACAGCAGCACCCTGAACTCCAAAAGAGATTTTTAACCAGCCTTCCCTCATCAAAATTCATTCTGTGCTTTGTTTTTCTCAGCCCTTGATGACAGTGTCATAAGCTTATCAGATGAACCAGTTCTTCCTAACGCTAACACAATGCATGGCAGGACTTACATGTGTTCTTCCTTTCTTATAATATTTACTCCATCCTAAATAAGTGGTTAATGCTGAGAATCTCAGGCCCCTTGGAAGACTGATGAAGTATATATTTGGACTCAGGAGACAGCTAGATATTCCTAAAATCATAGGGTTTGCCATGCCAACCAACCTCCTCCTCATCTACTCACTACCCGCCTTTATCCTCAGCCTTTCCTCCTCCCCCAAAACCATCTAGTGCCTAGGCATTGCATTCACTGCCCTCCCTTCCCAATACTCTCTCAGGCTTCATTAGCCGAAGGAAAGGCACCTTTATTTAAACAATAGATCCCTTGTTACAAATTAAGAAAATAGGGAGCATGGAAGCTTGAGAACTCTGTAGCATATAAATCAAGGTGTAAAGAAGTGTAGAAATAGGGCTGTTAAATATGGAAGTTGATTTGGAAAACATATTGCAGTCTAATAGAGTCTATCTTTCTTTACTTTTCTACCCTCACAAGGCCAGAAATTGCTTTAAAACAAAGAAGGGACAAAAGGCAGCTTTAGAAGCAAAGGAAATAAAGATACAATTCTATTTTTTTTAATTGAAGCATTTTATTTTTTTAATGCAACAATTGTTCTTGTTAAGTATAAATTCTTACTGGACTTATTTATTAGCCAATTTCTAAATGTGGCCATAAAAACAAGAGGCTCCAAATAGGCAAAAATACTAAATACTTTCTATACTTAGTAGAGAGACTGGTCTTTATTATTTAGGACAGAAAGGAAATATGTTTGACCAAGATAACCTTCCTGTTGCTGGATCAATAGAAAATGAGTGAGGATTTTTCATAATGAGCACTTTGAAAGCCATAATTTCAGAGCACTTAGCTAATTTGTAGTAACCTAGTATTCTTTCCTTCTTAATAAAAAAACAAACAAACAAACAAAAAACCACAAAGAAACAAACAAAAGAGTGGAAAGCTCTCACTGTAGTTAGCATCAGAACTCTGTTCTGCACCTGTCCCTGTGACAACTGGTAGAATTAAGCATGTCTCTTGTTATTTTCTTTAACAATATGATAGTTAAGGGAAAGCTAACTAATTCAATTCTATCTTCAAAACAGGATGGCTAATCATTAGAAACTATCACCAGAATACAATGTCTCAGCTTCTGAACAACCACTGGTATACTGCAAACCCATTCTGACCACTTCACATGTTTCATGGCCAGAATCTCATCTCAGTAGCCAGGTATGGCTAGTAATATTTATGCTAACCTATACTTTCTAGCATTGAAATGCTTTAACCAGACAGTTCACAATTATTTCTCATGTTTTTGATGCAAAAACATCATATTATATTAAATATAAATAAAATTCTAGTAAGCCTAATTTTCAGACATAAAAAGGAATTTTTTAATATATAAGAAATTTATAACTCCCTGCTATGGACTTGTGTCTCCCTAAAATTCGTATATTGAAGCCCTAACCCCCAATGTGACTGTATGTGGAGATTGAGCATATAGGTAAGTAATGAAGGTTAACTAAGGCCATAAGGGTGAAGTCCTAAGCTTATAGGTTTATAGGATCCTTTAGAAGAGACCAGAGAGCACTCTCTTTCCACCATGTGAAGGACACACCAAGAAAGTAGCTGTCTACTACTAGCTACAAGCCAGAAAAGAAGTTCTCACCAGAAAATTGAATCAGTTGCCACCTTGATCTTTGACTTCCCAACTTACCAAACTTTGAGAAATAAATGTCTATTGTTTAAGCTCACCAGTCTGTAGTATTTTATCATAGTAGTCTGCTAAGACATTCCTGTTATCATTATTCCTGCCACCCTATCTCAGGACACAACACCCACTTTTCTGCCATACTTTCTATCTTCTTTCCCTAATTTATTCTTATTCTTAGCACATATTATCATTTAACTTATAATAAAGGTATTTAAAGTTTATCCCATTTATTTTGTCTTCCCTTGTTAGAATGTAAGTTCCATGAGGGAAGGGATGTTTTTTCTGCTTTATTCACTGCCATACCTCCAACACCTAGAAGACTGACTTATCTTCTTTTTCTTTGAGCAGTAACCTTTAAAATTCTGGAGAATATTGAACTCAGCCTAGAAACTCAGGAAAGACAAACAACAGTATATAAATGAAGAACCCAAACAAATTAAATTATATATTAATTAAAATTAGAACACAAAGGATTTAAACCTGGTGTAAAAGGATTGTGTAAATGTAGTGTTGCAGCAAAAAGTAACTTTATTAGCCTTCCATAAATTGACATACTATACCTTACAATTTTAGGTTTAAATTTTGTAAGAACAAATTACAAAGAATATTTAATCCAGGAATTGTCAACACATTAGACTGTGGTCAGTCTAAGACAGCAAAATGTATCATTTGCTTTACAGGAGGGTGAATAATTTGAAATAATGGACACAAATCCATTTAAGCATAATAGTTACCATATTTCAGTTTATTTCCATGTAAATTGGTTGTTATATGCTGAGTCAGTGCAAAGGATTATTTAAAAGATAATTAAATGCATTGAAAAATATAAAAATATGTGTGACATATTAGATGATACGATTTTTAACTAAAAATCTTAAGATTGTGCAAGCCTCACTTAACTCCCTATTGAAAATTTGGCAACAAAATCACTGCCAAAAAGCATATTTTACATTGAATTAGACGATCATCCCACAGTATGCAGAACATGCATTTCTAAGCATACGTATGTTCAAAAACATACTAATATATTTTGGTAACCACTAAATGTAAAACATTATCCATACAGGGTATTAACACATTAATGTTTTCATTAAAAAAGAGAGATTTCTTTCCTCATTACATTACACATTTATACAGTAGAGATCTGTCACATAAATTACTCCAAAGTAATTCAAGTTAGACTTTATAACACTTGAATCATATAATCAGGGGAAAATAACCTTTAAAATGAAAGACAAATGGTAAAATTTAAGGGCATTTAATTTGCATAAATATAATTTAACAGTCTTTTTCCTGGTTACACACTTTATGGTTAATTTATATATGTCACTCTATTAGGTCCTTAACTGGTCTTATAGGTCAGTTTTAATTTTTCCCAATTTTATTTTACCATAATAAGTAATATGAAAGTAATTTATCATATACAAAAATAAGGTAATCTCATAAAACTAATTAATCATGACTAGAAACAGTCTAGCATCAGTGCCATATTATAGTTCTCCTGTTATTAATGTCTGCTTTGAAATAAACGTTTATGTTTTAGAATCTTGTGTGTCTGAAACTCATATTCAGTTGTTGAGCTTTCAAAACTCAATTTCAGGGATTCCTACAGGTCTAGTCACTGGGATCTTAGTATGCAGGATAAGCCTTAGAACAAAGGGTTATTTATGGTACATGTTTTGATCTTCCTTTACTTTGAATATAATAACATTTGACACCAAAGTTATTAGTTTTTAAGTTTTATCCATTAGATGTCTATTATAAACACTGAAATGCATTCAAATACATCTTCTCATACAACTAGGTGTCAGCTTTGTTAATAAAATAGAAGAAACCATCCATTGATTACCTGTAATGATTTTAACGCCATCTACAGTCCATAATCTCTAACAAATTAGAAAATGTCTACAGTGCATGCATTTAATAATAGACTAAATTTGCATAGAAATACATCAATTTATACACAGCAAAATATATTTCTTTCTTAACTTCCCTTGACTCATGTTTATGTGCCAATGACCAATGGATTAGCGATGGTGAATGTTGCCACCATCGGAATAATTTAATCAGAAAAGGAGAGTGAAATTCCTTTCTCTAAGGAAATTTTACTTCTAATTATTACTTCCACATTTTCTTGGAACAGTATTTGATGGGAAGAAAAGTTGGCTTCACTCATTTCAATCCAAATTAGTGATGAAAGGATTGAAGGTTCCTGTGGGACAAAAACTACCGTTTGTAGTTCATGTCAATCAGAATTGACATGGCTAAATAAGTTACGAGAATTTGAAATGTTTATTATTCCCCTTTCATTTCATTACATTGTCTGTCTAGGACTCAATGGTAAAAATAAGGGCCATGTGAATGTTTACTACACATTTGCTAGGAACCATTACATCACACGGCAGATATTAGAATTTACTCTTACAGATGTTCTCAAAAACACCTAAATTACGAGTCTTTAAATTTGTTTTCAAACTACTTCTCAAACTCACTTTAAAGTACTTGGCTTTTTGTTAACTGGTAATTTCTAGAACAGTTAAAATGTCTTAAGACTAAAGCGTGCATCTACATCTATCTTTGAAAGTGAGATTTCTTCATAGGTAAATCAAATTGTTAGATAAAAATATGAAACTATATAATTGTATGTGATTGAAAATATATGTAGAAACATGAAAATAATAACTTATACAAGTCAGCCTGGCCTATGGTATTTATTTGTCAATACCTTGGTGGTTTAGTGGGTTAAAAGATAATCACTTACCTAAGCTCCCTTCTAACAAAAGAAAAGAAAAAGCATTCTAAGGAGATCTATCTATCTATAGGGGTATAGATAGATAAATGTATTATATTATATTGACTATCTCTCTGAAATAGGAAAGTCCCAAACTACTACAGTTAATCCTATATTGGAAAAGTACAAAGCTATTCTACTGGTGATATTTTCTTTTCTAAAAATCATATTTGTGAAAAAATCATAAGGGGTTCAACTCCTACATTCTCTGGTTCCAAAAAAACTAAAGCTGAAAATGGAAACTTTTATGGAGTGGGAATGTGGAAATTAAGGCTATAAGTTCTGAAGATCCTAAGCATTTCCAATATTTACAGCAAAACAGACTAATGTCAAGGACATGGTT
Organism: Neophocaena asiaeorientalis asiaeorientalis; assembly: GCF_003031525.2. Taxonomy (NCBI): domain Eukaryota; kingdom Metazoa; phylum Chordata; class Mammalia; order Artiodactyla; family Phocoenidae; genus Neophocaena; species Neophocaena asiaeorientalis. The sequence goes on from NW_020174826.1 coordinate 743,168, forward strand.
TCACTGGGATACTACTTAAGTTGAAAACATTCCTGAAGACATCCACGCATGGAAAGGTATGGAGAAGAATGGTTTCTAGTTTGCCATTTGTTTTTGTTTGACTTACTTTCTGTGAATTTCATAATCATATTGCATGAAGTAACATTTAAGCTTATTGATATTTAATGGCTTCTTTGGTTAGGGAAAATGGCACACTTGCTAAGTTGTTTTTATGTATTAGTTACAGGTGATCCTGCATTTTTACAAATGGCTTGCAAATGTTCTAAATCTCTTATCATATGACAAAGTATTTCTGACTTTTACAAATGAACTACAACAAACTGAATTAACACAAAATACTTTGGTATGAAAAAAGGAAATAAATTCATGTTTACCTTTCAGTACACTAAAACTAATGCATATTGATTTTTATAAAATAACTATGCAATAACCTACAAAGTGAATTTGCTTACTAACAAAGATTAGATAAAATTGTTGGCAAACCTTGAGCAGCGGTTATGTGGTTAGTAAGTCACATCACACATTTTAGTAGAGGTCATTTGTAGGATCTACACAACAAGAAATGTTGTGAAAATACTTGAGTATGGCCTCTTCGGGGCAGTTGCTAAAGAAAAGAGCTGTACTGCAGCAAAAGAGTCTCAGATTTCACTGTGGTCACTGAGTTTGCTCAAATTCTGAAATAGAAGGGGAAGAAATTAGCAATTGCTACTTACTTGACCCTTAAGTTGATATCACAGTCAAAGAACAGTAGTAACTGAAGCAAGCTGTCCAGCCAAGCTAAGAAAATGGATATTCTCTGAGGCATCAGAGCATAGAAGTTTAAAGCTCCAGGTCCTAGGTCAGACTGCTGACTTTGAAACTGGCTCTCCCACTTACAAATGGTATAACTTCCCTGGACCTCAGTTTCCTTATTTCTAAAAATAGGTTCAATAATAGTATCTACTTCATGAGGTTGTGGCAAATTTAGTGAAGTAACATAGGTAAAGCTCTTAGCACATTCCTGGAACATAATGAGCACAAAGTGAATGTTAGGTATATAACAGTAGTAGCAGCAGCAGCAGCAGCAGTAATAGTAGTAGTAGAAATGACAATAATAACAGTAATGTTCTTATTCTGTAAATACATACTCTTCTAATTGCACATAATAAGGATGACTCAGAGAGATAACAGTTGCTGTTCTAGGGATAAGGAAAGGCCAAACAATTCAAAATCAAAGAAAAATTATGGGAAATCAAAGTTCTAGGAACAGTTCTTAAACTAACCATACAGCCCAGTATTGGAAGATAACTTTGACACTTCAAACCGTGTGAGTGTTGGGCTTTGCAAATAGTATTTCCAAAGGTGGCAGTATGAGCTAAGAGTAAAGGGTATGAGAGCAGCAAAAAGCTATAAGGCTATATTTAGAGTTTTTGCATTTGACAGAGGTGGATTCCAATTCCCAGGATAGTGGATCCTGGAAGATGCATTTATTTTCATAAGCAAGCAGTTTGCACTTAATAGGCGATCACCAAATCCTCTAAGCAGTGATATTGTTGGAAGATCCAAATTATTAAACAATTCATAACTTGTCCAAAAAAGGAATGAAAAAATTCCTTTACTTGTAGCAGAGGACTCTGAGGAAGGGGCACATTTTAATAGGTTTTTAGATGTCAGTGGGATAATAGGCTAATACAAAAAATGCAAAGCCCATGTATTCTACATTCCAATTTTCTTATAATTCTGGCATGCAAACTTGCTCAACTCACCTTATTTAAGTGGATGTTACTTATTGCAGCAGATACTGATTCAAAAAAAATTGGTTTCTCTGAATCTAGGTTTCCCCAGTATTTCATTGCTTTTATCAAAGAAGCTATAAGAAAACACAAGTGATATAAGGTCACATGGAGCAGCAGAAGGATCATGTCCAATGTTAGCCAAGGATACTCCCTTACCTGTGCAGTGGACTAATGATACATCCACACTCTTGTTCTTGCAGTCCATGAAAACCTGGAAGAATTAAAATAGTACACCCACAATTAATTCAGGATAGCTGGCAGGAAGGAATAAGATGAACTTCAGAAGGCAGAATTTCTAGTTAAAAAAAAAAAAGCCAATGTTTATGATACCACACCACCAGGGGGTGGCATTGTAACACATTCAGGCATACTCTGACCCACTTCTATAAGAGATGGTCTTAGCAAAGGAAGATGAACACCAGCAAGGCATTTACCATTTTTTCTTTCTTTCTTTCTTTTTTAAATAGATCTTTATTGGAGTATAATTGCTTCACAATACTGTGTTAGTTTCTGTTGTATAACAAAGTGAATCAGCTATATGTATACGTATATCCCCATATCCCCTCCCTCTTGCATGTCCCTCCGACCCTCTCTATCTCACCCCTCTAGGTGGTCACAAAGCACTGAGCTGATCTTCTTGTGCTATGCTGCTGCTTCCCACTAGCTATCTATTTTACATTTGGTAGTATATATATGCCAATGCTACTCTCACTTTGCCCCAGCTTCCCCCTCCCCCTCTGTGTCCTCAAGTCAATTCTCTATGTTTATGTCTTTATTCCTGCCCTGCCACTACGTTCATCAGTGCCATTTTTCTTTTTTTTAGATTCCATATATATGCATTATTATACAGTGTTTGTTTTTCTATTTCTGACTTACTTCACTTTGTATGCCAGACTCTAGGTCCATCCACCTCACTACAAATAACTCAATTTCATTTCTTTTTATGGCTGAGTAATATTCCATTGTGTATATGTGTCACATCTTCTTTATCCGTTCATCTGTCAATGGACATTTAGGTTGCTTCCATGTCCTGGCATTTACCTTTTATGTAACTAAGTTTTGCTGCTTACATTTTCCATTTTATTTAATAAAAATAAAAACACCACCTTTCCTTCCCTGTAAGAATGATATAAAATTGTTTTCAACCGTCTTTTATTGGAAGTCAAGGACCCATCTGTGAATATGATGAAACTGCTTACCTACTGCTTACTTTAATATTTTACAACAATTTGCACATATTCATGGATTCTCTAAACCCCATCCATGGACAGTAAATTGAGAACCTCACTATAATCAAAGCCAAGTTTGATTGCCCAACTTCCATTTTTATGGTCCACCAAGATGAGAGATCCTGACTAATTTTCTTGGCATACTGCAGGGTCTTGCCTTCTTTTAAGTCCTAGAAAATCTCAAGTAGTAACAACCTTACTGAAGGCCCTGATCTTAAATTCACCCAGACCAAAGTCAGCCGACAAAACTCAGTAAATCCTGAAGTTTTAGTAACAGTAGGATGGATTTGGTTACGTAATAGTAAAGTGTCATACATATAAAATGTAGAATGCTGCGTTTACAAAACTTTTTAAGGGTATGCATGATACACCCAAAAATTTCCCTTATATTCTTCCAGCAATAAGCAGTTATCTCTATGGTAGAAGAATTGTGGAATAATAGGAGACATCACTCTGGGCATAAATAAACAAGCAAATAAACAAATAAATAATACATGGTCTGAGACTTGCCATTGAATAAATGGCTCCTGTTTTCCTAAGTTGAAATGACAATTCAAAGTGATCTGTCAGTGTTTTACTTTTTCTTAAGCTCAGTGAAGCACAAACACATTGCTATGGGTGGTTTATTGATGCTGATAAACATATTCTCTAGTTCACTAAGTAGAAGTGTCCTAAGTAGAAGAACAAATAGCATTCACTCCATTTTCTTCAACCTATACCTCTTAGGAGAATCTTCCTTATACCAAAGTGACTGAGAAAATAATCCAGGGAGTGTTTTTGGGAAGCAGGAAGACATGCATGGCTGAAGAGATTCTGTGGCTCTTTAGTCTGGACCCTATTTCAGGGTGGCAGGAACTAAGAAATAGTATTAGTTGCAGTGATATTATTTTAAGAAATGACTTTTGCAAAATGAGAACAAATAGAAGCTAGCATTATTGAGTACTTAACTAACTTCTAGAAACCTTTTTATATGCTTTATATACAATATATCATTTCTAAGCTTCACAACAACTCGAAGTATTTCTAATTCCAGTTTACAGAAAAGCAAACAAATACTTAAACCCAGATCCTAGAACTAGTTATGTAGCTAATATTTGGACCTAGAATTTGTCTATATTTAAAGTTTATGATTGTAACATACATCATAATTTACTGTAACCATGATGAAATAAACTAAATAGTTAGTAATAAGGAAACTAAAAATAGCAAATTAAAGGGCTTCCCTGGTGGCGCAGTGGTTGAGAGCCCGTCTGCCGATGCAGGGGACATGGGTTCGTGCCCCGGTCCGGAAAGATCCCACATGCCGCGGAGCGGCTGGGCCCGTGAGCCATGGCCGCTGAGCCTGCGCGTCTGGAGCCTGTGCTCCGCAACGGGAGAGACCACAGCAGTGAGAGGCCCGTGTAACACACACACACACACACAAAAAGAAAGCAAATTGATACAAAACTGCTGGTTTTGTATATACAGAAAGGCAAATGTCTTTCTGCCCATTTAAAAATAAAATGCATCAGTTGACTTATTCCTTTATTATGTTGTGCAGTATTTTAAAACCATTAAGATGAATTCTTAAAAGTTTCTTTCTCACCATGCCCAAAACCTAGATTATTTGAATTCCTCTGAATTTTCAACCTTAGATCTTAAACTCACTGACAATAAGTAACCATTTCCTCTTCTTTACTAACTCTAAGTCCTGATTTGCAATATCTAGAGAGGACAGCTAATAAATACTGGAATATATTCAAAACAAATCTTAAATACAATTAAACGAAAAATATACATACTGACTTTTCCCAGTAAAAGGACAATCCTAGTCTAGTGTTGCTCAAAACATAATCCTTGGACAAACTACATTGTTTTCAATGAATATTCCTGGGCCAGAACCAGGACTCAGAAAACTGCATTTTTTTCCTTCTAGTTTTATTGAATTATAATTGACATACATCACTGTATAAGTTTAAGGTATACAGCATAACGATTTGACATACATACATCATGGAATGATGACCACAATAAGTTTGGTGAACATCCATCATCTAATATAGATACAAAATTAAAGAAATAGAAAAAAGATATTTTTCCTCTGATGAAAACTCTCAGGATTTACTCTCTCAACAACTTTCATATATAACATACAGCAGTGCTCATTCTATTTATCATGTTGTACCTACATCCCTAGTAGTTTTTATCTTATAACCAGAAGTTTGTACCTTTTAACTGCCTTCATCCAATTCCCCCTCCCCTCACCCCTTGCCTCTGGTAACCACAAATCTGATCTCTTTTTCTATGGGTTTGTTTGTTTGCTTGCTTTTGGAGTATAATTGACCAACAACACTGTGTTAGCTCCTGTTACATAACATAATGTTTCAAAATTTCTGTACATTTCAAAATGATCGCTCCATCAAAAGACTGCATCTTAAATAAGCTCCCCAGGTGATCCTTATACACATAGGTTTAACAGTGCTCTTCTAGACCTTGGCAACACAGTAAATAAAAGTGCTGAACACAAGAAGCCCTCTAATGATGAGAGACTCTCTGTTTACAGTCAGGATTTAGATGCAAGAAAAGTATTGAGGTCCAACCCTATGCCAAATTGTGCAAAGTTTTTATGGTGAGCAACAAGAAATTAAAAGCATATTACATGTGGAAAATTTACCAAAAACAGCCACTAGATTTAAGGCCTAGGATATTTAAAATTCTTTTGCATAATTTATTTCTTTTTTTAATATCTACTAAATCTGAAACAAAATCGCTCCCCCCATTTTTACAAAATGAATAAACTGAGATCCAGACAGGTTAGACAATTTTCCTAACACCTCCCAGCGGGTGTGATAGATCTGAGACTACGCTCTGTCACATAGTAAGCTGCTTCTCTTCACATAGTCCCACCCTATCTTCACAGGAAAGCCAGACTGAAGCTGCCCTTTGTACTATCTTGAGTTTGAAAGGTTGGACATTTCAAATTTAAAATATGAATGAATAGAGACAGTTATGCAACACCATGAGAAAGCAATCAAAATCTACAATGTGAGGCCTTCTAGGACTACTGGTTTTAACTCTTTAAAAGTCAATGTCCAATTTTGACTTCTGGCCATGAAGAGTAATTAATATAAAGACTATCCTATCCTTCGTAAATAAGTAGACAAATGGAGAAAATATATAAATTGTTTTCCGGCAATGGGAACAGGCAGAAAAGGGCTGAGTTTTCTGGAAGAAAAAAAAACAAACGAGGTGAGCTCTCAGATCATCTCAGCATTCTGCTTCAAAGCAGTTTGTGGACCGTGACATGATGAGCGGGGGGGACCCAAGCAAAATGCAGCCACTTTACTGAGCTGAGAAGACAGAACTGGCATTTAGGAAGGATTGAGTGGGTGAAATTTATGGGAGAGAGTAATGGAAAGAAGGGAAATATGCAGGGAAAGAGCTCCAGAAATTGCCATAGGTTATGATTAAGTTTTTGGCTGAATACAAAGCCTCACACAGCAGAAGACTGTATGAAGCCAGGGTAAGAGAACCGCTGGGGAACAAACCGCCAAAGGCAAGATGAACCAAGTTCCACACAGCAGAAGCTAATGGAGGACTGAGGACAGCTGAGAAATAGACATTGCTTGATCCTCAAGATCCTCCCTCATATTTAGGGTATTGAGGAGAGAATAAATGGAAATAAGAAAGGGAGTACATTCCTTGTTGACTTAGTATTTACTCAAAAAAAGAGGAGGAAACAATTCCAGAAGTGTCTGAGTTTTCCTTGAATTGGCAATATTAGGTGTTCGATCTAACTAAATGGAGGCTTCAGTTTTAAAGAAATAAAACTTTTATTTTTTGCAACCGGGATCATGGAGACCCCATGGATATCATGGGGTAGAGGACACCATTGTCTGAGAGAATGGAGAAAAAACCCTGCACTGAGTATTATTTCAGAGACCAGGAATGGTTTCAGGTCAGACTGTACCCATCCATGATGTGAGAGACAACATCCTGCCATCATCAGGCCACTTGCTCATGGAGGGGACTTTTCTCCTTCTTTCTAGAAACCTAGGAGTTGACTGCCCAGCATCTGCTATACCCATTATATCCCAAGTCTATGTTCTGTTCTAACACCCCACATGAATATCCACCTCTACTCCTCCCGCGCTCTCCAGATTCACACACAGCTAGAAACTTCACGGCATCTCCTGAAAAGAAATCTACAGTAGTGGGAGTAATAAAGTCTATGCCCTTTGGAGAGAATGGGTGAGATGAGTATTGAAACAAGCAGGATCAAAATCCCAGAGCTGAGAGAGAGGCTGGTGAAACCGTGTTACTAAAGGGAAGGGAAAGAATCAGTCCAAACACAAGCTGTGTAAATACCTCAACAAGCATGAAGACTCCAGAATAGTCATAAAAGGTCAATCCACTGCAATCTAGGATTAAAGAACACTTCTGATTCAGGCAAGGCTGTGTTGCTTCTTCTGTAGGAGGAACAGAGTTGAGTTAGGGAGAATTCTTAGAGATTTTTACTGTTGATATTGTTGAACATTGGGAAGATTAATGGTGGCCTCGTGTTTAACAAGGTCAATTCCAAACACTTTTAATTTTTACATTTTTCAGTTAATTACTAATTATTTTTGAACTCTTTGATTTTTGAATATTCAAATGTTGTCTCAGGTAATTATTACATAACTCAGATAGGAAGATGGGCTAACTTAATTACCAGTATCATTTCACAGATAAACAAACTGAAGCTCAGCAAGTTTAGACGATTCTGAAAGGAGACCTGGCAAGTTAGTGCCAAACACAGCCCAGAATCAAGGCCGCTAGACATCCTCAAAGTTCTCTTTGCACAATATCCCACATTTTCTTTCATACGTATGCCCAGAGGTAGAGCCCTATTTTGTGGTGTCTGAAGTTTATACAATTTTTGTGTCACACTAAGGAAAAGATTCTATCTTGGAGTGTGTCTCTCAGACTTAGAAGCATTCTGTGTGAGGGGCCTGAAAATTAAGCTTCATTTGGTTCATAGTAAATCTGACTCTGAATGCACCTGGTGGGAATTTTGTTTTTAATTAGGAGTTCATGACCTCTTTCTCACTAATGTCCTCAGGGCCACAGTTTTCTCATGTGAAATGACATATTTCTAAACAGTGACAGGCCACCACATCTGAGGTCCCTCTAAAGAGTGATAAGGTTCTGAGAGCAAATCATGTCAGCCAAGATTCCCCCACCATTAGTAGGGTGAATTCAAATAAACTCCAATTCATTCATTATTATGAAATTCTCTGAAAATATACATTTTTAATTGGAATAGTTTTGCTATTTAAAATGTCCATGGTTTTCCTCTATAGTGGCTACAGAAAAATTGGAATATGGTTGTTTCTCAATTAGCATTGAAGGGAAGTATGAGGGAAAATCGGTATTTTTAAAAACTAAGAAATGCTACAAAGTAATTTTTAATGTATTTTAAGAGTAGTATTCAGGTATAGGATTTGTTTCCAAGTTTCATCTTTAGATGTATATTCATATTTATTAATTGAAATAATAACAATAGAGCATGAGTTTGTTCAAGAAATATTTTGAAATGAAGTGAACCATACAAATGTGCAAGATCCTATCCCTTTCTTCCAGGAGTTTATCCTTGAGTGCCAAGGATAATATTGGTAAATAACACATGATTAAAAATGAAAAAGAATGGAAAATTAAAAGAGGAAGAAGTCTCTTTGAAGCAATCAGGGAAGGCTTCACACAAAAGTAAGCTTGAAGGGTATGTTTAATTCCAAAAAGTAGAAACAGGATGGCGTTTTAAGCACTCTAATCATGTGGACAGCTTTAATTAAACACTAATGATAGTCCGAGATCTCAAACTTTTCCTGCTCCCAGTCAATCAATATTTATTGGTGGCCTACCTCATGCCAGGCACTCTAGTAGTGTTTTCTGTTTCCCTTTTTCTCCCATGAGAAGGAGGGCTGAGGGTAAGTATAGATTCAGGCTATGATACTGGCTCCAAATGGTAAATTAGAAACTCAAATAAAATGAAAAGTGACCACAACTTAGCTCTTCCACTGACCACACAGTAGTAACCATTATAATTCAATATTTGCCTAACTAAAATAGGACCTAGACCTACTATACCAGGGCTCTTATTTATAGATTCAGATATAATGTGCCCCTGCTCATTATCAGAGATTGGAGAGAGGGTTTAAGAATACAGGAAAAATAAAAATATGTATCCTAAGCAAAGATAAACAGTGGAATGTTGATTGGTATTTATTCCTTTTATCTCCTAGTCTCACAAACACACACACACATGCACACACATATGCACACATATAGGTTGGCACTACATTAATTAGTTTAGAGATACATTTATTCTACCTTATTTAGAATTACAGAGGCAGAATTACTAGATCAATATTAAAATATTTGCTAAGACATTTGGCCAATTATTTGTTTGTGATATGTATTTCCTTGCACATTTTTTATGATTCATAAATATATTTTTATCCAATTTGGAAATATTTTATTGAATTTTAAGAGTATAAGAATCTATAACAATTAAATATCAGATAAGCTTTCCTGCAAAATTTCAACAATTAACAAGATAAACATACATAAAATATATATAATGGAGTAGATATTTCCTTACAAAGTTAGATATAAAAAAACTTTAGTAAGACTAATCGTTTGCAATGTACCATGGAGTTCAAAATTTGAAGGGCTTGTATGCAATTCTCCTGAATATATCTGTTTTAGAAAATAAACTGTATATGATTTTTTAAAAGACATCTCAGACCAGCTCTGTTTACATCTTTTCAGAATGTCAATAGTGTACATATCTTTTCAAGCTCTATGTTTAATGAAAACATATTTATACCATGGAAATCGGCAAGTGCAACAAATCAGTGCTTTTCCAACATCCCATGCCATAACCTCCACTCCAAGAGTTATTTGTCAAAGACTTACCAGCACATCACTACATAAATCTGGGTACTCTTGTTAAACAAAGAAAATAATCAGTAATGTTTAAAAATTCAATGGCTTGGATTAAATAAATAACTGAAACCTCTGACATATTTAGCAATAGATCTTTTTTTTTTTTCTTGTTTTTTTTAGCAATAGATATTAAAATGACAGTGATGCTCTACACACAGCCTGCTGTCTCCACCTCCATCTTGAGTTGGGATGCTGTGCCACCACTTTGAGCTAGAAACTCTGCTCTGAAGGTGCTGGGTTTGAGGTCTCTGCACGCTGCACCCTATGAGCCAGTGAAACTAGACTAAATGCAAAACAAAAGAAAAAAAAAAGTGGCCTGGAACTGTACCAGCAATATTTTCAATGTCCTCCTGTATACAATTTGATGAGTTTGGACATATGCAAAAACTCATGAAAACATCACCATGATCAAGCTGAAAGTGTCATTACTGTGATCTGTGGGATGATTCTGCACACGAGCCGGTATTTATCTTTCCTCTCATCAGACTTGGAGCCGTGTGGCTGGCAGGGTCTTGGTGCTCTGGCTGGGTGTCAGCTCTGTGCCTCTGAGGTGGGAGAGCTGAGTTCAGGACATTGGTCCACTGAGACCTCCCAGCTCTATGTAATATCAACCAGTGAAAGCTCTCACAGAAATCTCCATCTCAACCTTAAAACCCAGCTCCACTCAGCAAGCAGTAAGCTACAGTGCTGGACAGCCTATGCCAAACCACTAGCAAGACAGAAACACAACTCCACCCATTAGCAGAGAGGATGCCTAAAATCATAATAAGGTCACAGACACTCCCAAAAAAGCCAACAGATGCAGTCCTGCCCACCAGAAAGACAAGATCCAGCCACATCCACCAGAACATAAGCACTAGTACCCACCACCAGGAAGCCTACACAACCCACTGAACAAACCATAGCCATTGGAGGTAAAGACCAAAAACAATGGGAACTGTGAATGTGCAGCCTGCGGAAAGGAGACACCAAACACAGTAAGTTAATCAAAATGAGAAGACAGAAACACACAGCAGATGAAAGAGCAACATAAAAACACGCCAGAAAAAAAAAAAAAAAGAGAGAAAATAGGCAGTATTCCTGAAAAAGAACTCAGAGTAATGATAGTAAAAAGGATCCAAAATCTTGTAAATAGAATGGAGAAAACACAAGAAACGTTTAACAAGGACTTATAAAACTAAGAGAAAACAAAAAATGATGAACAACACAATAAATGAAATTAAAAATTCTCTAGAAGTAATCAACAGCAGAATAACTGAGGCAGAAGAACAGATAAGTGACCTGGAAGATAAAAAAATGGAAATAACTATTGCAGAGAAGAATAAAGAGAAAAGAATGAAAAGAATTAAGGACAGTCTTAGAGGCTACTGGGACAACATTAAATGCACAGACATTTGAATTATAGGGTTTCCAGAAGAAAAAGAGAAAAAGAAAGAATCTGAGAAAATATTTGAAGAGATTATAGTTGAAAATTTCCCTAACATGGGAAAGGAGATAGTCAATCAAGTCCAGGAGGCACAGAGAGTCCCATACAGGGTAAATGCAAGGGGAAACACACCAAGACACATATTAACCAAACTACCAAAAGTTAAATACAAAGAAAAAATATTAAAAGCAGCAAGGGAAAAAACCAAATAACATACAGGGGAATCCCCATAAGGTTAACAGCAGACCTTACAGCAGAAACTCTGCAAGCCAGAGGGAGTACCAGGACATATTTAAAGTGATGAAAGGGAAAAATATACAACCAAGATTACTCTATGCATCAAGAATCTCATTCAGGTTTGATGGAGCAATTAAAAGCTTTACAGACAAGCAAAAGCTAAGAGAATTCAGCACCACCAAAACAGCTTTAAAACAATTGCTAAAAGAACTTCTCTAGGCAGGAAACACAAGAGAGGGAAAAGACCTACAATAACAAACCCAAAACAATTAAGAAAATGGTAATAGGAATAAACATATTGATGATTACCTTAAATGTAAATGGATAAAATGCTCTCACCAAAAGACAGAGGCTGGCTGAATGGATACAAAAACAAGACCCATATATATGCTGTCTACAAGAGGCCCACTTCAGACTAGGGACACATACATCCTGAAAGTGAGGGGATGGAAAAAGATATTCCATGTAAATGGAAAATCAAAAGAAAACTGGAGTAGCAATACACATATCAGACAAAATAGACTTTAAAATAAAGACAATTACGAGAGACAAAGCAGGACACTACATAATGATCAAGGGATCAATTCAGGAAGAAGAGATAACAATTGTAAATATTTATGCACCAACATAGGAGCACCTCAATACATAAGGCAAATGCTAACAGCCATAAAAGGGGAAATCAACAGTAACACAATCATAGTAGGGGACTTTAACACCCCACTTTCACCAATGGACGGATCATCCAAAATGCAAATAAATATGGAAACACAAGCTTTAAATGATGCATTAAACAAGGTGGACTTGATATTTATAGGACATTCCACACAAAAACAACAGAATATGCTTTCTTCTCAAGTGCTCATGGAACATTCTCCAGGATAGATCATATCTTGGGTCACAAATCAAGCCTTGGTAAATTTAAGAAAATTGAAATTCTATCAAGAATCTTTTCTGACTGCAATGCTATAAGACTAGATACCAATTACAGGAAAATATCTGTAAATAATACAAACACATGGAGGCTAAACAATACACTACTTAATAACCAAGAGGTCACTGAAGAAAACAAAGAGGAAATCAAAAAATACTTAGAAACAAATGACAATGAAAACACACAGACCCAAAACCTATGGGATACAGCAAAAGCAGTTCTAAGAGGGAAATTTATAGCATTACAATCCTACCTCAAGAAACAAGAAACATATCAAATAAAAAACCTAACATTACACCTAGAGCAATTAGAGGAAGATGAAAAAAAAAAAAAAACCCAAAGTTAGCAGAAGGAAGGAAATCATAAAGAGCAGATCAGATATAAATGAAAAAGAAATGAAGGAAACCATGACAAAGATCAATGAAACTAAAAGCTGGTTCTTTGAGAAGATAAATAAAATTGATAAACCATTAGCCAGACTCATCAAGAAAAAAAACGGGAGAAGACTCAAACCAATAGAATTTTAAATGAAAATGAAGAAGTAACAACTGACACTGCAGAAATGCCAATGATCATGACAGATTACTACAAACAACTATATGCCAATAAAATGGACAACCTGGAAGAAATGGACAATTACTTAGCGAAGCACAACTTCTGAGAGTGTACTAGGAAGAAATAGAAAATATGAACAGACCAATCACAAGCACTGAAAATTAAACTGTGATTAAAAATTTTCCAACAAAAGGAAGTCTAGGACAAGATGGCTTCACATGTGACTTCTCTCAAACATTTAGAGAAGTGCTAACACTTATCCTTCTCAAAGTCTTTCTAAATATAGCAGAGGGAGGAACACCCCCAAACTCATTCTACAATGCCACCATCACCCTGATACCAAAACTGGACAAAGATGTCACAAAGAAAGAAAACTACAGGCCAATATCACTGATGAACATAGATGCAAAAATCCTCAAGAAAATACTAGCAAAAAGAATCTAATAGCACATTAAAAGGACGATAAACCATTTATCCCAGAAATGCAAGGATTCTTCACTATACGCAAATTGATCAATGTGATACATCATATTAACAAACTGGAGGAGAAAACCCATATGATTGTCTCAATAGATGGAGAAAAAACTTTCAACAAAATTCAACACCCGTTTATAATAAAAACCTCTGGAAAGTAGGCAAAGATGGAACTTACCTCAACATAATAAAGGCCATATATGCCAAACCCACAGCCAACCTTGTGCTCAATGGTTAAAAATTGAAACCACTTCCTCCAAGATCAGGAATAAGACAAGTTTGTCCATTCTCACCATTAGTATTCAACATAGTTTTGGAAGTTTTAGCCACAGCCATCAGAGAAATAAAGGAAATCCAAAGCGGAAAAGAAGAAGTAAAGTTGTCACTGTTTGCAGATGACATGATACTATACATAGACAATCCTAAAGATGATACCAGAAAACTTCTAGACCTAATCAATGAATTTGGTAAAGTAGCAGGATACAATGTTAATGTACAGAAATCTCTTGCATTCTTATACATTAAAGATGAAAAATCTGAAAGATAAATTAAAGAAATGCTCCCATTTACCATTGCAACAAACAGAATAAAATACCTAGTAATAAACCTACATATGGAGACAAAAGACCTGTATGCAGAAAAGACACTGATGAAAGAAGTTAAGGGTGATACAAGCAGATGGAGAGATATATTATGTCTTGCATTGGAAGAATCAACATTGCAAAAACGACTATACTACCCAAAGAAATCTACAGATTCAGCGCAATCCCTATCAAAGTACCAATGGCATTTTTCACAGAACTATAACAAAAAATTTCACAATTTGTATGGAAACACAAAAGAACCTGAACAGTCAAAGCAATCGTGAGAAAAATAAATAAATAAATAAAACCGGAGCTGGAGAAATCAGGCTCCCAGAGTTCACACTATACTACAAGGCTACAGTAATCAAGACAGTATGGTATTGGCACAAAAACAGAAATATAGATCAATGGAACAGGATATGAAGTCCAGAGATAAACCCACGCACATATGGTCACCTTATTTTTGATAAAGGAAGCAAGAATATACAGTGGAGAAACGACAGCCTCTTCACTAAGTGGTGCAGGGGAAACTGGACAGCTACATGTAAAAGAATGCAATTAAAACACTCCCTAGCACCATACACAAAAATAAATTCAAAATGGATTAAAGACCTAAATGAAAGGTCAGACACTATAAAACTCTTAGAGGAAAACATAGGCAGAACACTGTATGACATAAATCACAGCAAGATCCTTTTTGACCCACCTCCTAGAGAAATGGATATAAAAACAAAAATAAACAAATGGGACCTAATGAAACTTAAAAGCTTTTGCACAGCAAAGGAATCCAAAAACAAGATGAAAAGACAACCCTCAGAATGAGAGAACATTTCTGCAAATGAAGCAACTGACAAAGGATTAATCTTCAAGATTTACAAGCAGCTCATGCAGCTCAATATCAAAAAAACATATAACCAATCCAAAAATTGGTAGAAGACCTAAATAGACATTTCTCCAAAGAAGGTATACAGATTTCCAACAAACACATGAAAGGATGCTCAACATCATTAATCATCAGAGAACTGCAAATCAAAACTACAGTGAGGTATCACCTCACAGCAGTCAGAATAGCCATCATCAAACTATCTACAAACAATAAATGCTGTAGAGGGTGTGGAGAAAAGGGAACCCTCTTGCACTGTTGGTGGGCAGGTAAATTGATACAGCCACTATGGAAAACAGTATGGAAGTTCCTTAAAAAACTAAAAATAGAACTACCATAAGACCCAGCAATCCTACTACTGGGCATATTCCCTGAGAAAACCATAATTCAAAAAGACTCATGTACCACAATGTTCATTGCATCCCTATTTACAATACCAGGACATGAAAGCAACCTAAGTGTCCATCGACTGATGAATGGATAAAGAATATGTGGCACATATATACAATGGAATATTACTCAGCCATAAAAAGAAATGAAATTGAGTTATTTGTATTGAGGTGGATGGACCTAGAGACTGTCATACCGAGTGAAGTAAGTCAGAAAGAGAAAAATAAAAACCATGTGCTAACACACATATATATGGAATCTAACAACAACAAAAAAATGATTCTGAAGAACCTAGGGTCAGAGTAGGAATAAAGACACAGACATAGAGATTGAACTTGAGGAAACTGGGAGGGGGAATTGCAAGCTGGGATGAAGTGAGAGAGTGGCTTGGACTTATATATACTACCAAATATAAAGTAGATAGCTAGTAGGAAACAGCCACATAGCACAGGGAGATCAGCTCAGTTCTTTGTGGCCACCTAGAGGGGTGGGATAGGGAGGGTGGGAGGGAGATGCAAGAGGGACAAGATATGTGGATATATATATATGTATAGCTGATTCACTTTGTTATAAAGCAGAAACTAACACACCATTGTAAAGCAATTATACTCCAATAAAGATGTTAAAAAAAAAAAGACAGTGATGATACAATTTGATAACAAAATTAATGAAGTCTTTTTTTACATCTCCTTACACAGCATTGTTCTTAACAAATGTCATATGTTTTTTATAATATATTACATATTTCAAAATAAGCTAAATCTAAACTCCTTAGTCCAAAAATTTATGTAGAAAAAGTTATCATTAATATCTAATCCCCCAAATTATATAAATTATGAATTTTTGAGATTTTTAAGCCTTATTATTTATTTACTAGAAAGCATAATTGTTATTGGCAATATTTAATATAATTAAATATATATATTCAATATAATCTGAAAAATATTAACAACTATTTTATTTGGAAAATGTCAATGCATTGCTTTTCCTGAAGGAGGTACATAAATTATTACCCATAATTAACTTTATGGCATGCATTCTATCATCCCTATTCCTTAGCAAGCCAAACATGGCTAATCAATCATGGTAATTTTTCCACTTAGGTCAAAGAAGACCTTAGAATTTTTATCAATTCAGTGCTGCAGGACTTCACTACTAGTTCATAAGAAATTTACTTGTTGATCTGAAAATAACATTCCAGTGAAAAAACTCTGTATATATTATTTGGAGAGATTGATCACTAGATCTAAATGATTCGGAAATGGTGGCTAAAAGGTACAGAAAATTATTTAAGAACTAAATTCCTTTCTCTTTTCTATCCTAGCACATTTATTTCACTTGTAAATTATACTTGCCATTCTCTGTATTTTCTTGCAATTATTTCATTATTTAAGTGATGATAGATTGTTAACTATGAAAATGTTTGGGTTTAATCAATAGAGAAACAAAAATTTTCCTTCCATTGCTTCAGTGTGCTTGCTCTGTCTTTCATTTTTACATTCAAGGTTGCTCTTTTCTGCTCCTTTATTCAAAATGCATGCACATTTTCACATCATCCAAAAAATAAAAAATAAAAGAAAGAATTGTGCCATGTATTTGTGGATAATCATTTAAGTAAGCTATATTAAGAGAAGCAATTCATGATGTTTTTTGTAAATAAAAAGACATTCTTAATGGCAAAGTTACCATTTCACTCAAATGGAAATTTAAATACAACGGACATTTCTGAAATCTTTCCAAAAATAAGTGAAATTTTCTTTTACACTCTCAGTTTTGCCATTGTAATGATTTTATGGCTATATCCTCGTGTTCTAAGCTTCTAAGTAAATCAACCAGTGCAATAAAAATCCCATTGTTATAGAAAAGAGTAAAGTGAATGCACAGCTAATATCCTGCCTTATGCAAAATGAGGTAAGCTTGGAGCATGTACAAAGGAGACAACTAATCTGTACCCATGTGGGATGTGGTAAATGACGGGCTTTATCTACAAAAAACAACATTTCAGAAAGAAATTAACAACCAGGTGTGGATGAGCAATTAACTCCAGACTGTGCAAGCCAGCTCTTTCCTGTGGAATATTCATTAACTCCTTTTATTAAAAAGTATTCATAGCTGCATAATTTAGGAGTGCTTCTTTTATGCTTCAAAATGTTCTTGACAGTCTGTGAGTCATTCATAATTTTTTAAAAGAAGGCATTTTCTGTTGATATCAAGTAACTATTGAGAAACAGATTTACATCTCAAACTTCTCAAGAAAACAAGGATCTCAGAAATATTTAGGACAAACCAAAACACTATCTTTGGAAAACATGTGCACATATTATTGAGCATCTCTAATTCATTCATTCATTCATTCATTCAAGCAGTCAATCAATATAGAAGTATTGGGTGCTTAGTCTAAGCATTGTCCTAAAAATACAAGCAGAATGATGGACAAGAGAGATGATGGTCCTTACCCTCAATAGACTCACAACCAAGCTAGGAAACCAGTCAGTTGAACTAGTAATCTGAAGTGTTACAAAGGCTGGGAAAGTTATGCAGAAAGTGCTAAGGGGGTACAGGATACACCTCATATTATAGACAGAATAATGACCCCCAATTATGTCCATATCTTAATCCCTAGAACCTGTGGAATATGTTGCCTTACATGGCAAAAAGAATTTTGCAGACTTGATTAAATTAAGGATCCTGAGATGAGCAGATTACCCTGGATTATTGCGGTGAGGGAGGTCCAATGTAATTACAAGGGTTCTTATGAGAGGGAGGCAGGAGGGTCAGAGTCAGAGGGGGAGATGTGGTGATGGAAGAAGAGGTCAGAGAGATATGAAAATGCCAACACTGCTGGTTTGAAGATGGAGAAAGGGGCCATGAGCCAAGGAAAGTGAATGGCCTCAAGAAATTGAAAAGGACAAGGAAGTAAAATTGTTCTCCCCTAGAGTCTCCAGACAAAATACATCTGGTTTGGGGAACTAGAAGTGGGGGTCGGTTGAGAGAGGGGAGCTAATTTAGGTTTCAGCACCCATGATGACAGAAATCATGCCTGCTTTCTTCATCCTTGAATATACAGCATCTGTCATCGTGCCTAGGACTCAGAAGATGTCCATTAAATACAAAAATATTTGCTGAGTGAACAAGGACATGATAATACAGGAGTGAAAGGAAGAATGGGACATGTAACCTGAGATTTGGAGGATAGTTTGAAGTTAAGCAGGTAAGAAGGTGGTGGAGGGAGACCTTCAAGAAGGCAGAAGAGTAAGATGTGGAGATCACCTTCCTCCCCACAAATACATCAGAAATACATCTACATATGGAACAACTCCTTCAGAACACCAACTGGATGCTGGCAGAAGACCTCAGACCTCCAAAAAAGCAAGAAACTCCCCTCGTACCTGGGTAAGGCAAAAGAAAAAACAAAAAACAGAGACAATAGAATAGGGATGGGACCTGCGCCGGGGGGGAGGGAGCTGTGAAGGAGGAAAGGTTTCCACACAGTAGGAAACTTTGCAGGCGGAGACTGCGGGGGCGGAGTGGGGAAGCTTCGGAGCCATGGAGCAGAGCACAGCAACAGGGGTGCAGAGGGCAAAGCAGAGAGATTCCCACACAGAGAATCGGTGCCGACCAGCACTCACCAGCCAGAGAGGCTTGACTGGTCACCCACCGGGACGGGTGGGGGCTGGGACCTGATGCTCAGGCTTAAGAGGTCAGATCCCAGGGAGAAGACTGGAGTTGGCTGCGTGAACACAGACTGCAGGGGGCTAGTGAGCCGTGGCTAGCCAGGAGGGAGTCCGGGAAAAGGTCTGGAACTGTCAAAGAGGCAAGAGACTTTTTATTGCCTCTTTGTTTCCTGGTGCATGAGGAGAGGGGATTAAGAGTGCTACTTAAAGGAGTTCCAGAGATGGGCGCCAACGGCGGCTATCAGCATAGACCCCAGAGACAGGCATGAGATGCTAAGACTGCTGCTGCAGCCACCAAGAAATCTGTGTGCAAGCACAGGTCATTATCCATACCTCCCCTCCTGGGAGACTGTGCAGCCCGCCACTGCCAGGGTCCCATGATCCAGGGACAACTTCCTTGGGAGAACACACAGCATGCCTCAGGCTATTGCAACATCATGTTGGCCTCTGCTGCCGCAGGCTCACCCCGCACTCCATACCCCTCCCTCACCCCAGCCTAAGTGAACCAGATTCCCTAATCAGCTCCTCCTTTAACCCTGTCCTGTCTGAGCGAAGAACAGAAGTTCTCAGGCGACCTACATGCAGAGGCAGGGCTAAATCCAAAGCTGAATCCCAGGAGCTGTGCAAACAAAGAAGAGAAAGGGAAATCTCTCCCAGGAGCCTAAGGAGCAATGGATTAAATCTCCACAGCCAACCCGACGTACCCCGCATCTGTGGAATACCTGAATAGACAATGAATCATCCCAAATTGAGGAGGTGGACTTTGGAAGCAAGGATATATATATTTTTTTCCCTTTTTCTCTTTTTGTGAGTGTCCATGCGTATGCTTCTGTGTGTGATTTTGTCTGTATAGCTTTGCTTTTACCATTTGACCTAGGGTTCTGTCTCTCTGTTTTCTTTTTTTTTTTTAGTATAGTTTTCACCACTTGTTATCATTGGTGGATTTGTTTTTTAGTTTGTTTGTTCTTTCTTTTGTTCTTTTTTTAAAATTAATTAAAACAATTTTTAAATAATTATTTTTGGGTTTTTCTTTTAATAACTTTTTAATTTAATTTAATTTAATTTTATCTTTTTCTTTCTTTCTTTCTTTTTTTCTCCCTTTTATTTTGAGCCGTGTGGATGACAGACTCTTGGTGCTCCAGCCAGGCATCAGGTATATGCCTCTGAGGTGGGAGAGCCAAGTTCAGGACATTAGTCCACCAGAGATCTCTCAGCTCCATGTAATATCAAATGGTGAAAATCTCCCAGAGATCTCCATCTCAATGCCAAGACCAAGCTCCACTTAACGACCAGCAAGCTACAGTGCTGGACACCCTATGCCAAACAAATAGCAAGACAGGGACACAACCCCACCCATTAGCAGAGAGGCTGCCTAAAACCATAATAAGGTCATAGACACCCCAAATACACACCACCAAATGTGGACCTTAGAAAGACAAGATACAGGCTCATCCACCAAAACACAGGCAACAGTCCCCTCCACCAGGAAGCCTACATGACCGCTGAAACAACCTTAGCCACTGGGGGCAGACACCAAAAACAACAGAAACTGCGAACCTTCAGGCTGTGAAAAGGAGACCCCAAACCCAGTAAGTTAAGCAAAATGAGAAGACAAAGGAACACACAGCAGATGAAGGAGCAAGGTAAACAACCACCAGACCTAAATAATGAAGAAGAAATAGGCAGTCTACCTGAAAAAGAATTCAGAATAATGATGGTAAAGGTGATCCAAAATATTGGAAATAGAATGGAGAAAATGCAAGAAATGTTTAAAAAGGACCTAGAAGAACTAAAGTGCAAACAAACAATCATGAACAGCACAATAAATGAAATTAAAAATTCTCTACAAGGGATCAATAGAAGAATAGCTGAGGGAGAAGAATGGATAAGTGACCTGGAAGATAAATAGTGGAAAACACTACTGCAGAGCAGAATAAAGAAAAAAGAATGAAGAGAATTGAGGACAGTCTCAGAGACTTCTGGGACAATATTAAACACACCAACATTCGAATTATAGGGGTCCCAGAAGAAGAGAAAAAGAAAGAGAGGGAGAAAATACTTGAAGAGATTATGGTTGAAAACTTCCCTAATATGGTAAAGCAAATAGTTAATCAAGTCCAGGAAGCACAGAGGGTCCCATACAAGATAAATCCAAGGAGAAATGCACAGAGACACATATTAATCAAACTGTCAAAAATTAAATACACAGAAAATCTGTTAAAAGCAACAAGGGAAAAAACAAATAACATACAAGGGAATCCCCATAAGGTTAACAGCTCATCTTTCAGCAGAAACTATGCAAGCCAGAAGGGAGTGGCAGGACATATTTAAAGTGATGGAAGGGAAAAACCTACAACCAAGATTCCTCAATGCAGCAAGGATCTCATTCACATTCAATGGAGAAATTAAAACCTTTAAAGAAAAGCAAAAGCTAAGAGAAGTCAGCACCACCAAACCAGCTTTACAACAAATGTTAAAGGAACTTCTCTGGGCAGGAGACACAACAGACGGAAAAGACTTACAATAACAACCTCCAAAAAGTAAGAAAATGGTAATAGGAACATACATATCAGTAACTACTTTAAGTGTAAATGGACTAAATGCTCCAACCAAAAGACATAGACTGGCTGAATGTATATAAAAAGAAGTATAACTATACAAAAAGAAGAATGTAAATATGCTGTCTACAAGAGACCCACTTCAGACCTAGGGACACATGCATCCTGAAAGTGAGGGGATGGAAAAAGATATTCCATGCAAATGGAAATCAAAATAAATCTGGAGTAGCAATTCTCATATCAGACAAAATGGACTCTAAAACACAGACTATTACAAGAGAAAAGAAGGATACTACATAAAGGTCAAGGGATCAATCCAAGAAGAAGATATAACAATTGTAAATATTTATGAACCCAACATAGGAGCATCTCAATAGATAAGGCAAATACTAACAGCCATAAAAGGAGAAATCGACAGTAACACAATCACACTAGGGGAATGTAACACCCCAATTTCACCAATTGACTGATCATCAAAAATGAAAATAAATAAGAAAACACTACCTATAAATGATACATTAAACAAGATGAACTTAATTGATATTTATAGGACATTCCATCCAAAAACAACACAATACACTTTTTCTCAAGAGCTCATGAAACATTCTCCAGGATACATCATATCTTGGGTCACAAATCAAGCCTTGGTACGTTTAAGAAAATTGAAATCGTACGAGGTAGCTTTTCTAACCACAACACTATGAGACTAGATATCAATTACAGGAAAACATATGTAAAAAATACAAACACATGGAGGATAAACAATACACTACTTAATAACCAAGAGATCACTGAAGAAATCAAAGAGGAAATCACAAAATATCTAGAAACAAAAGAAAATGAAAACAAGATGAGCCAAAACTTAAGGGATGCAGCAAAAGCAGTATTAAGAGGGAAGAGTATAGCAATACTATCCAACCTTAAGAAACGAGAAACACTTCAAATAAACCAACTAACCTTACACCTGAAGGAATTAGAGAAAGAAGAACAAAAAAACCGCAAAGTTACCAGAAGGAAAGAAACCATAAAGATAGGACCAGAAATAAATTAAAAAAATAAATGAAGGAAACGAGAGCAAAGATCAATAAAACTAAAAGTTGTTTTCTGAGGGCTTCCCTGGTGGCACAGTGGTTGAGAGTCCACCTGCTGATGCAGGGGACATGGGTTTGTGTCCCAGTCCAGGAAGAGCCCACATGCTGCGGAAAGGCTGGGCCCATGAGCCATGACCACTGAGCCTATGCGTCCAGAGCCTGTGCTCTGCAATGGGAGAAGCCACAACAGTGAAAGACCTGTGTACCACAAAAAATAAATAAATAAAAAGCTGTTTCTCTGAGAAGATAAACAAAATTGAGAAACCATTAGCCAGACTCAGAAAGAAAAAATGGGGTAAGACTCAAATCAATAGAACTAGCAATGAAAAAGGAGAAATAACAACTGACACTGCAGAAATACCAAGGACCATGAGAGATTACTACAGGCAACTATATGCCAATAAAAAGGACAACCTGGAAGAAATGGACAAATTCTTAGAAATAAAGCCACAACAGTGAAAGACCTGTGTACCACAAAAAATAAATAAATAAAAGGCTGTTTCTCTGAGAAGATAAACAAAATTGAGAAACCGTTAGCCAGACTCAGAAAGAAAAAATGGGGTAAGACTCAAATCAATAGAACTAGCAATGAAAAAGGAGAAATAACAACTGACACTGCAGAAATACCAAGGACCATGAGAGATTACTACAGGCAACTATATGCCAATAAAAAGGACAACCTGGAAGAAATGGACAAATTCTTAGAAATGCACAACCTTCCTAGACTGAACCAGGAAGAAATAGAAAATATGAACAGACCAATCACAAGCACTGAAATTGAAACTGTGATTAAAAATCTTCCAACAAACAAAGGCCCAGGACCAAATGGCTTCACAGGCGAATTCTATCAAACATTTAGAGAAGAGGTAACACCTATACTTCTAAAACTCTTCCAAAATATGGCAGACGGAGGAACACTCCCAAACATATTCTATGAGGCCACAATCACCATGACAACAAAAGCAGACAAAGATGTCACAAAAACAGAAAACTACCGACCAATATCACGGATGAACATATATGCAAAAATCCTCAGCAAAATGCTAGCAAACAGAATCCAACAACACATTAAAAAGATCAAACTCCATGACCAAGTGGGGTTTATCCCAGGAATGCAAGGATTCTACATTATATGCAAATTAATCAATGTGATACAAAATATTAACAAATTGAAGGAGAAAAACCATATGATTATTTCAATAGATGCAGAGAAAACATTTGAAAAAATTCAACACCCATTTATAATAAAAACCATTCAGAAAGTAGGCATAGCAGGAACTTATCTCAACATAATAAAGGTCATATATGACAAACCCATAGCCAACATCGTTCTCAATGGTGAAAAATTGAAACCATTTCCACTAAGATCAGGAACAAGATAAGGGTGCCCACTCTCACCAGTATTAGTCAACATAGTTTTGGAAGTCTTAGCCACAGCAATTAGAGAAGAAAAAGAAATAAAAGGAATCCAAAGTGGAAAAGAAGAGGTAAAGTTGTCACTGTTTGCAGATGACATGATACTATACATAGAGAATCCTAAAGATGCTACCAGAAAACTACTAGAGCTAATCAATGAATTTGGTAAAGTAGCAGGATACAAAATTAATGCACAGAAATCTCTTTCATTCCTATACACTAATAATGAAAAATAAGAAGCTGAAATTAAGAATACGCTCCCATTCACCACTGCAACAAAAATTATAAAATACCTAGGAATAAACCTACCTAAGGAGACAAAGGACCTATATGCAGAAAACTATAAGACACTGAAGAAAGAAATTAAACGTGATACAAATAGATGGAGAAATATACCATGTTCTTGGATTGGAAGCATCAACATTGTGTAAATGACTATATTACCCAAAGTAACGTACAGATTCAATGTAATCCCCATCAAACTACCACTAGCAGTTTTTACAGAACTGGAAGGAAAAATTTCACAATTTGTATGGAATACAAAACACCCCAAAGAGCCAAAGCAATATTGAGAAAGAAAAATGCAGCTGGAGGAATCAGCAACCTGACTTCAGATTATACTACAAAGCTATGGTAATCAAGACAGTATGGTACTGGCACAAAAACAGAAATATAGCTCAATGGAACAGGATAGAAAGCCCAAAGATAAACCCATGCACATGTGGTCACCTTATCTTTGATAAAGGAGGCAAGAATATCCAACGGAGAAAAGACAGCCTCTTCAATAAGTGGTGCTGGGAACACTGGACAGCTACGTGTAAAAGAATGAAATTAGAACACTCCCTAAAACCATACACAAAAATAAACTCAAAATGTATTAAGAACCTAACTGTAAGGCCAGACACTATCAAACTCTTAGAGGAAAACATAGGCAGAACACTCTATGACATAAATGACAGCAAGATCTCTTTTGACCCACCTCCTAGAGGAATGGAAATAAAAATAAACAAATGGGACCTAATGAAACTTAAAAGCTTTTGCACAGCAATGGAAAACATAAACAACATGAGAGTACAACCCTCCGAATGGGAGAAAATATTTGCAAATGAAGCAACTGACAAAGGATTAATCTCCAAAATTTACAAGCAGCTCATGTAGCTCAATATCAAAAAAACAAACAACCCAATACAAAAATGGGCAGAAGACCTAAATAGACATTTCTCCAAAGAAGATACACAGATTGCCAGCAAGCATATGAAAGAATCCTCAACATCATTAATCATTAGAGAAATGCAAATCAAAACTACATTGCGATATCCTCTCACACTGGGCAGAATGGCCATAATCAAAAAACCTACAAGCAATAAATGCTGGAAAGGGGGTGGAGAAAAGGGAAGCCTCATACACTGTTGGTGGGAATGTAAATAGATAGAGCCACTATGGAGAACAGTATGGAGGTTCCTTAAAAAACTAAAAATAGAACTCCCATATGACCCAGCGATTCCACTACTGGGCATATACCCTGAAAAAGCCATAATTCAAAAAGAGTCATGTACCACAATGTTCATTGCAGCTCTACTTACAATAGCGAGGACATGGAAGCACCCTAAGTGTCCATCGACAGATGAATGGATAAAGAAGATGTGGCACATATATACAATAGAATATTACTCAGCCATAAAAAGAAACGAAATTGAGTTATTTGTAGTGAGGCGGATGGACCTAGAGTTTGTCATACAGAGTGAAGTAAGTCAGAAAGAGAAAAACAAATACTGTATGCTAACACATATATATGGAATCTAAAAGTAAAAGAAAAAATGGTCTTGAAGAACCTAGGGACCAGACGGGAATAAAGATGCAGACCTACTAGAGAATGGACTTGAGGACATGGGGAGTGGGAAGGGTAAGCTGGGACAAACTGAGAGAGTGGTAGTGTATATATGGACATATATACACTACCAAATGTAAACTAGATAGCTAGTGGGAAGCAGTCACATAGCACAGGGAGATCAGCTCAGTGCTTTGTGACCAGATAGATGGTGGGATAGGGAAGGTGGGAGGGAGGAAGATGCAAGAGGAAAGAGATATGAGGATATATGTATAGCTGATTCACTTTGTTATAAAACAGAAACTAACACACCATTGTAAACCAATTATACTCCAATAACTATGTTAAAAAAGGAAAAAAAAGGGAGAAAACTCAAAACAATAGAATTAGAAATGAAAAAGAAGTAACAACTGACACTGAAGAAATACAAAGCACCATGAGAGATTACTACAAGCAACTCTATGCCAATAAAATGGACAACCTGGAAGAAATGGACAAATTCTTAGAAAAGCACAACTTTCTGAGACTTAACCAGGAAAAATTTTTAAAAATATACAGACGAAACACAAGCACTGAAATTGGGACTGTGATTTACAATCTTCCAACAGTCATAAGCCAAGGACCAGAAGGCTTCACAGGTGAATTCTATCAAACATTTAGGGAAGAGTTATCACTTGCCCTTCTCAAACTCTTCCAAAGTAAAGCAGAGGGAGGAACACTCACAAACTTATCCTATGAGGCCACCCTCTTAATAAAACCAAAAAAAGATGTCACAAAAAAAGAGTACTATAGGCCAATATCAGTGGTGAATATAGATGCAAAAATCCTCAAAAAAATAGTAGCAAACAGAATCCAACAGCTCACTAATAAGATCATACACCATGATCACGTGGGGTTTATCCCAGGAATGTAAGGATTCTTCAATAAACGCAGTTCAATCAATGTGATAAACCATATTAACAAATTAAGGAGAAAAACATATGATCATCTCAATAGATGCAGAAAAAGCTTTCGACAAAATTCAACACCTATTTATGATAAAAAAAAAAAAAAGCCAGAATGTAGGTATAGTGGGAACTTACCTCAACATAATAAAGGCCGTATGTGAAAACCCCACACCCAACATGGTTCTTAATGGTGAAAAATAAAACCATTTCCACTAAGATCAGTAAGAAAACAAGTTTGCCCACTCTCACCAGTGTTATTCAACATAGTTTTGGAAGTTTTAGCCAGAGCAATCAGAGAAGTAAAAGAAATAAAAGGAATCCAAATCGGAAAAGAAGAAATAAAGCTGTCACTGTTTGCAGATGACATGATACTATACATAGAGAATCCTAAAGATGCTACCAGAAAACTACTAGAGCTAATCAATGAATTTGGTAAAGTAGCAGGATACAAAATTAACGCACAGAAATCTCTTGCATTTCTATACACTAACAATGAAAGATCAGAAAAGGAGATTAAGGAAACACTTCCATTTACCATTGCAAGAAAAAGAATAAAATACCTAGGAAGAAACCTACTTAAGGAGACAAAAGACCTGTATGCAGAAAACTATAAGACACTGATGAAAAAATTAAGTATGAAACAAACATATGGAGAGATATACCATGCTTTTGGGTTGCAAGAATCAATATTGTGAAAATGACTACACTACCCAAAGCAATCTACAGATTCAATGCCATCCCTATCAAACTACCAATGGCATTTTTCACAGAACTAGAACAAAAACTTTCGAAATTTGTATGCAAACACAAGAGACCCCAAATAGCCAAAGCAATCTTAAGAAAGAAAAACAGAGCTGGAGGAATCAGGCTCACAGACTGCAGACTATACTGCAAAGCTACAGTAATCAAGACAGTATGGTACTGGCACAAAAACAGAAAGATAGATCAGTGGAACAGGATAGAAAGCCTAGAGATGAACTCACACACATATGGCCCCCGTATCTTTGATAAATTTGGCAAGAATATCCAATGGAGAAAAGACAGCCTCTTCAATAAGTGGTGCTGGGAAAACTGGACAGCTATATGTAAATGAATGATATTAGAAGACTCCCTAACACCATACACAAAAATAAACTAAAAATGTATTAAAGACTTAAATGTAAGTCCACACATCATCAAACTCTTAGAGGAAAACATAGGTAGAACACTCTATGACATAAATCACAGCAAGATGCTCTTTGAGCCACCTCCTAGAGAAATGGAAATAAGAACAAAAATAAACAAATGGGGTCTAATGAAACTTAAACGCTTTTGCACAGCAAAGGAAACCATAAACAAGATGAAAAGACAACCCTCAGAATGGGAGAAAATATCTGCAAGTGAAGTAACTAACAAAGGATTAATCTCCAAAATTTACAAGCATCTGATGCAGCTCAATTACAAAAAAACAAACATCCCAATCCAAAATTGGGCAGAAGACCTAAATAGACATTTCTCCAAAGTAGATATAGAGATTGCCAACAAACACATGAAAGGATGCTTGACATCACTAATCATTAGAGATATGCAAATCAAAACGACAATGAGGTATCACCTCACACCAGTCAGAATGGCCATCAACAAAAAGTCTGCAAACAGTAAATGCTGGAGAGGGTGTGGGGAAATGCTGGTAGGCATGTAAATTGATACAGCCACTATGGAAAACAGTATGGAGGTTCCTTTAAAAAACTAAAACTAGAACTACCATGCGACCCAGCATTCCCAGTACTGTGCATATACCCTGAGAAAACCGTAATTCAAAAAGAGTCATGTACCACAATATTCATTGCAGCACTATTTACAATAGCCAGGACATGGAAGCAACCTAAGAGTCCATCAACTGATGAATGCATAAACATGTGGCACATATATACAATGGAATATTACTCAGCCATAAAAAGAAACTACATTGAGTTATTTGTAGTGAGGTCGATGGACATAGAGACTGTCATATAGAGTGAAGTAAGTTAGAAAGATAAAAATAAATACAGCATGCTAACACATATATAAGGAATCTAAAAAAAAAATGTTCTGATGAACCTAGGGGCAAGACAGAAATAAAGACATAGACATAGAGAATGAACTTGAGGACATGGGGAGTGGGAAAGGTAAGCTGGGATAAAGTGAGAGAGTGGCATGGACTTATATATACTACCAAATATAAAATAGATAGCTAGTGGGAAGCATCCTCATACCACAGGGAGATTAGCTGGGTGCTTTGTGACCACCTAGAGGGGTGGCATGTGGAAGTTCGGAGGTAGACACAAGAGGGACTACATATTGGGATATACGTATATGTATAGGTGATTCAATTTCTTGTAAAGCAGAAACTAACACACCATTGTAAAGCAATTATACACCAATAAAGATGTTAAAAGAAGATGGTGGAGATGAACCTGAAAAATCACAATGCTAAGAGAGACGTTGACAGAGTGCCTCTTGGTAATGGCACAATGGGACTAAAGTGTTTTGGAACACAACATACTAAACATGTTAATGGAAGATTTGTTCACATTTGTGCAATTTTTGTTTTCATTCAGAGAAATATGATGATTTCCATCTTATTATTTATGTAGTTTATATGTATTTACATATTTTGATTTTTCAATCCAATCTTCCTCTTCTATAAAGATTGTTTGGAGGGGGTATTTTTTATTCTCTTTCCTACTCCCTTTCCCAGCTGATAACTCCCTTTGCTTTAGTTACTTCCAGATCTCTTCAGTGGTCCCCAAAACTCATGGATGTCTCCTGATGATCTCCCAGTATCTTAAATTCACCATCTCCTAAAATAAACTTCCCTTTCCTTTTAGCTACCCTCCTGGATTTCCTGTTATTTATCCCAGTTTGAGTGGTTCAAAGCTTCAAATCATCATTTGTATTGCCCTCTCTCTTCCCCCAACACCCAAACTGTGCTGGTTATGTTAATTACATACTGAAATCTCTTTTAAGTCCAACCTCTATCTCCATTTTCACAAGCTTTCAACCAAAGCAGAGGAAGATGGTGCTGTCTGTTACCTCCTTTTCCCTGTATTAGCACCAACCAACCCTTCTTGGTTGTGTTCCTGCAGACTGCATCTGGCTCAGAACTCCCAAATCCCAGCTTTAAGCACCCTTTCCTGTACACATGTCTGTCTTCGACAGGGACTTGAGTTCCTCCTCTGTCCCTAACCAACTGCACAATCCTGAGCAAGTTAGTTATCTATGTCCTCAACATTTTCATCAGTAAAATGAATAGTATCCTATTACCTATTTGAAAATGGAAGTATAGTTGCCAATTATCTATTTCAGTTATTCAGAAGAATGTCCTTTGAAAACTTGGAAGTGCTATACAAATATTAGCACTGTAATTTTCATTCACTGACCTAGTGTTCATTGGACAATGAAGGATAATGCAATGGAATTTAAAACACATTTCTTCCCTTAAAAATCTAGTTAGGAGGAAAATATGGATGAATGAAACAACTTTATAACCATGTAAGGCGATATGTGACTGAGTGAGGCATGTGGTAGTCTCTCCATATTACTATGATTTCCATCTTACAGCTGAAGACACTGAATTCCAGGCTGCACTTGACTGTATATTCCCCTCTATGGATCTGGCTGACTTCTTTGTCTACCTGAGATTGCCAAAGAGTGTGTCCTTTCAATTTACTTTACTTCTCTATTAAACCTTGAAGAAAATATAGTATTTGGATTGGCAAAAAAGTAGATTGTTCTAGAAAGGAGAAGATAAATAAAGGATCAGATCTAGGGACAATAAAATTAGATGTAGGGGTCATGAACTGATTCATCTGATTGGGATAGAGAACTTGTGTAATGTGTAGTAAAAGGGAAATCAGTTTGAGAAAATAAGGAAGGGCTTTAGTTGTCAAGATGAGGAGTGGGCACTTGATCCTCAGAAGGGAATCTTTATAATCTCTAATGCATAAGAAGGCTTTTTTAAAAAGGTGATTTAAGATTAATGTATTATTACATCACAGAATAGAATAAAGCTGGGATAGCAACTACATCTCAGCTTGTGTGCCAACACCAACCATTTGTAGCAGCTTCTTACAACTGCCTGTTTAGAAGATTCTCAGGTTACTTTGGCTCATAGGAGGAAGTGCCTTGATTAATTAATTCTGTCTGATGTAAGCATGGGAAACTGGGTATTTTCTATCCATGGAGTAAGACAAAGACTGTCTCATAGCAGAAAAAAAAATATGAAAGTCATACTAATTCATTTTGAATATGGTTAAGGACAGAATTAGAGTCACAGAAGTGAAAATGTAAAGGCAATAAAACCAAGAGCTATAGGTTTTACTAGTTAAATTGAGAGAAGAAACCAAGAACATGAGCAGTAAATGAAACCTGAGGATCTAAAGCACAGGTAAGTGAGAACAGGAGGTTGCCCCTGAACAAGAGTGAGAGATGGGAGAACCTAGATACTTTGGAGTGTCAGGAGAGGGGAGAGAAGGAAAATACCAGAAAAATATTCTGGTCAACCAGTCCTAGCTACTATAAAAGGGTCACTGGGTGCCAAAATTTCACAAGGACAGGGCAAAGGTGACCATGCCCATCAGCTACTGCTCTGTGCAAAGTGAGCCTGATCTAGTGATGCAGAGGTGAGAATGCCCTTAAAAAGTTTCCAGATTAGCAGAAAAGTGAGACCTTTAAGAAATGATCATTAAATAAGTACAATACCAGTATTATACAAGCGTCCTTTGAAAGCACAACGTAGGAGAAAGTAAATTCGCTACAAGAAGTCAGAAGAGACCAGAGAAGCTAACATCTGAGCTGCACCCATGTTGATGTGGGTCATGCAATTAATTCATATATTTATATGATATTTATTTTATTCTATTCTATATGTTATACATGTATTTAGAATACTTTACATAAAGTAATATAATAGATATTATAATATGTATTTATTATAATATGTATTTACATAAACATTCCATATGTTCTTTATCCACTGTACTGTTAATAAATATTTTAGTTGTTTCTGCATTTGGGAGAATTATAAACAAAGCTACTATGAACAATCTTGTATATGTTTCCAGGTACAGATATTAAGAGATTCCTTTTTTATTGTCTTTAGAAGAACAAAAATCAGTATGTCAGCTTTTCCTGTGTTTTTTTTTTTAAGTTTATATAATGGAGTTTGAATTTAATGTTTTCTTTCATCTTTTTATTTTTGCCCAATTAAGTTTATAAGACTCATCTAGTTTTCATTATTGTATATGTATATAGTATAATAAATATATCAAATAAAAATTCAAATGTACAAATATTCCATAGTTATATATACCTGATAATTTTTTTTTGA
This sequence comes from Neophocaena asiaeorientalis asiaeorientalis, assembly GCF_003031525.2. Classification (NCBI taxonomy): domain Eukaryota; kingdom Metazoa; phylum Chordata; class Mammalia; order Artiodactyla; family Phocoenidae; genus Neophocaena; species Neophocaena asiaeorientalis. The sequence continues at coordinate 775,482 of NW_020174826.1, forward strand.
AATATGAGCTGTTTCCAGGTTTGTGTAGTTACTAACAATACTGTGTGAACATTCTTGTTTATGTAAATTGCTAGAATGTATAACTGGGAGTGGAATTGCTTGTCATAAGGTATGGTATCTTCAACTTTATATGATATTGTGAAACTGTTTTCCAAGGTGGTTGTAACAGTTTACACTCCCACTAGCACTGCAAGAAATTTTTTGTTGCTGTACATCCTCACCAATACTTGGTATTGTCAGACTTTTAAAAATATCAATTATATATATATATATGTGTATATATACATATATATACACATATATATATACATATATATATGTAGTGTTACTTATGAATTTAATATACATTTCCTCAATAATTATTATAAATAACAATAGTGAATTTAAGCATATTCTCATATGTTTATTGGTATATTTGAAAATGTCTCATTTTGTGAAATGTCTGTTCATGTCTGTTGCCCATTTTCCTAACAGGCCATCTGCCATTTTTACTCCTTGATATCCTGGGGAGTGCAATTCTTTCTCCATTCTATTTGTTACACCTATCTCCTTTTACTCTGGCTTATCTCTTTATGCTTTATATGATGCCTTTTGGTAAACAAAAGCTCTTGATAATAATCTAGTGAATTTTAATGATAATGTTTAACATTTCTTATATATATTCTCCTATGTTCTCTTCTAAATTTATAATTTGTCTACCACTCCTAGGACTTTGATCCAGCTGGTACTGATTTGGGGTATGGCATGAGATAAAGGTCTAATTTCATTCATTATGGATACATGATTGTCTCATCATTGTATATTAACAAGACTGTCTTTTACTCACTGCTCTCCAGTGCCACATTTGTCACAAATAAAACACCAATATATGTGAGATTTTTTTTCCTTACTTCTGTGCTCTCTACTCTGTCCTATTGATCTGTTCACTTATCTTTGAACCAGTACCACACTCCACTGATTATTAGGGCTTTATAATACATCTATACATACATAAGAAAACATGCTCTCCCGCTTGTTCATATATTTCAACAGTTGTGCCTATTCTTGGCCATTTGTTTTTGTACAAAATTGAGAATGAGCTTGTCAATTGCCATTAAAATGTCCTATTGGAATTTTAATTGTGATTCAATTTATATCTATAAATAAACTCGAGAACTGACATCTTTTCAATATTGTACATTCTGATCAGTGGACATTGTATTTCCTTCCATTTTTACAAAAATAATACCATTAATTTGTGTTTCAGGTATTCTTAACACCTCATAATAAAGTTTTACACCTTCATCCTTTGTAGGTTTATACATCTTAAATTCATTTCTAATAGATTAGGAGGATGAGAGGGAAGAAGAAGAAAAGAAGGAGGAAGGGGGAGGACAGAATAGGAGAGAGATAAGAGAAAGAAGGAGGAAGAGAGAAAAAAGAGAGGAGGATGGAGTAGGCAAAGAGGAGGGAGATGGAGGAGGAGAGAATAGGAGGAGGGAGGAAGAGAAGGTGGAGAGGGGAGGGAGGATGTAGATCAGGAGGAGAGAGGGAAGACAGAAGTAGGAGGCAGAGAGGGAGAAGGGGAAGAAGATTTCATTCTCTGGTCTATATTCAAGTCAGTACACTTAGTTGTTTTTTAAGCTAACTCACCATTGCAAATGCCATTGGATAGAGAATTGAGCAATGTGTTTTGTTCACACTGAAATGAAAACAAATATAAAGAAGAATAACATTATAAAAATTCATTTCTGTCCCTGAAAAAGAACATCATTCTTTTCTCCATAAATAACAAAGAAAACTTGTATGCAATAATTATTTTTCCTAGTTTTTTTTCAGAATGATAAATACAACAAACTAAAATAATAAAATAATTGGCTCTAAGCTTATGTTAGCTCAGTAGATAATTTAAATTATCAAGTCAGACTATCTTCTTTAGAACGTTTTCTGCAAGATTAAGTTTGTTTTAATATTTGATCAGGAATTGAACATTTGTACGTATTTTTCATTGTAGCGTACCCAGTCAGAAATTAACTTCATTAACACAGCACTCTCAAAGAGAGACCGCCAACCATATATTTCATATTATACAAAAGTTAGCTGTTCGCTTAATATGATAAACTCTAGGTCCATCCATGTTGCTGCAAATGGCATTATTTTATTCTTTTTTATGGCTGAGTAATGTGAAGTAAGCCAGACAGAGATAAATATCATATGATATCGCGTATATGTGGAAGCTAAAAAATAATGATACAAATGAACTTATTTACAAAACAAAAACAGACTCATAGACATAGAAAACAAGTGTATGGTTACCAATGGGGAAGGTGTGGGGGAAGGATAAATTAGGATTTGGGGATTAACATATACACACTACTATACATGAAGTATATAACCAACAAGGACCTACTGTGTAGCACAGGGAAATGTACTCAATATTTTGTAATAACCTGTAAGTGAAAAGAATCTGAAAAAAAAAGATACATATGTTTGTATAACTGAATCATTTTGTTGTAACCTGAAACTAACACAATATTGTAAATCAACCATACTCCAATAAAAATAAATATTTTTAAAGTTAGCTGTTCATCTGAAGCTCCATGAAAATGTCCAAGAAAAAACATTCCTGATTTATGGAAATGCTGGAGAATGAAAACGACTCTATATCCTACAATTAAACTTCTTTGAAATTAAAAATAATTGATTCCTCTAACATTATAACATGCCCTGTACTTCTCAAAAATGTGTTATTGTTATTACTGTTAATGATGATAACAATTGTTATTTCTTGAGTACTTATTATATACCAAGAACTTTACATTAATCATTTAATCCTCAGAATAATCCTATGAATTTACTGATCTCATTTTTCACCCGAAAGTTGGAAAATTTCTGAATTTGGAAGACTTCTAAAGATTGAAATGGTTAAATAATCTGACCAAAGTCACAAAGCTAGTAAGAACTGAGTTAGAACCTGAGCTCATGTCTTTCCACTCTGCACCTCATGCTTCAAACTTCTACATTATATTGCTTTTCTCATGAAATCAGATATCATCTTAGAGGGTGACCACACAACATCTATTTTCCCTTCTTAATCCCAGTGGTTCAGCGTATATATTTTAAGTCTGATTCTGACAGTTATCAAATAGTTTTCACCAGGTTATTTTATATTTCTAAGTCTCAATTTTTCTTTTTTGTAACATTCAGGTAAAGTCAGTTACATCATGGGGCTGATAACAATTAAGTTAGATAGCCCACTTAAAGGGACTTGCCCTTGAGAGACAGTCAACAAATGTGATTCCTTTCCCTCCTCTTAAAATACCTTGTCTGAAATCTCTCCTGCAAAAGAAGTTTAAATCAGATACTCCCCCCTCGAGAAGGTGGAGAATGACTCCACACTCCTTAAGTACAGGCTGCACAGAGTGACTTGCTTTCAAGGACTACAGCAGGGAAAGGGGGAAAAGGAGTAACTTTACAGTGAAGAAACCTGACAAATACTATCTCATCCAAGTGATCAAGGTCAACATCAACAGTGATAAATCATGCTTATATTATGTACCCTTGAAACAATGTGATGAAAATGGCACTTCACCTCTATAGTTTTCCTCCTGAAAACCCATATATCCAGTCCTACTATGAGAAAAATAAGAGATAATTCCACCAGAGGGGCATTCTACAAAATACCTGACCAGTACTACTCAAAACTGTCAAGGCCATCAAAAAAGGGAAAGTCTAAGAAACTATCACAGCCAAGAGAATCTAATGAGACAGGACAACTAACTGTAATGTAATATCCTGGCTGGAATTCTGGAGCAGTAAAAGGACATTAGGTAAAACTAAGTAAATCTGAATAAAGCATGGACTATAATTAATGATAATGTACCCATATTGGTTGATCGATTATAATAAATATGTCACACTAATACAAGAAGTTAATAATAGAGGAAACTGTGTGGTGTGGGGTATATAGGAACTCTCTATACTAACTTCTCAATTTTTCTCTGTAAATCTAAAACTGTTCCAAAAACTAAAATCTACTTTAAAAAAAAAACCTTGTCTGAGCAAAAGAAAATTTTAGGTAAACAGCAGATTGAAACTTCTCTTGCAAAGTGAGACCACAAAATGGTGATAATATTATAGTGAATATCTGTAGCCTATAAAATAATGAGCATGAATCCATCAAACACTAGCAGCCTGAGATCCTTCTAAGCTTCTGCATTCAGGGAGACATTTAATAGTGATATACAGGAAGTATAGCAGTATAACGATATAGAAGTATATTGTTACATAACCTAACAGGGGATCCTTTTTCAGTTTATGTTTTGAATAGGATGTAAATCTTCCTGCTCTGGAATGTTTATAATGCCCTTCCATCACTACTATCTGTTGAAAATTCAGCTGTCAGAGAAGAGAAGATCAAGTCCCTGGCAGAGCACTCCAGTTCAAGGAACAACTATAGACTGCTATGTTCAGCCTGAAAAAGGGAGGCAAAGCTGCAGCAGAGATTAATTGATGCAGACTTGTTACTCCAAAACTGAACTTACAATAAGTGCATAGTCCTTAAAATAAGTAGATATCCTAGGCAGACAGTGTGTGACAAGGACAATATGAGTTGCCCAAAAGAGCATCCATGCTCAAGACTATCCTTTTAAGCATTCTGAATAAAGGTTTACCCCAGGTTCCTCTGAGAGGAGGAATTCCAGAGTGCCATCTGAGTCCTTGTTGTGTCCTTTAAAACTCATAACATACAAATATACATACAATATTTGCTTTATTATCATTAGAGTAGAGCTCAGTTTCAACAAATTCTTTCTCACCAACATAAAGTTCTGAATTAAAGAATCCTTTTGGGTGCCATTACGTACCAATAACCTAGATTCAATAAACTCCATTTGATTTTTAGACTCAATTTTCTGAAGTCCCAAGTAGGTAAAATCATATATGTAGAACCTTCTCACAGAAGACTGTGTTAATGAAATTTGTTTCTAAGGTACACCACAAGGTAAACACATGCCAATTTGCAATTTCTGAAAACAAGTTGGAGCAACCTTAATCTTGCAGGAAAATATTCTAAGGAAAACACTATCGACTATCGGTAAATAATTTGTTATAAGAATCCTCATGTCAGGTACTCTACTAGAAATGATGAAGCCCACAAACTAGTGTATTATTTCAATAAGTAAATTTAGATTTTGGTAAAATAAGACCACAACTTCTTGTGGGTTAATTAGGTTATTTGACACTCTAGACAGATTTTCCCACAATATTGTTATGCATGATGTTATGAGCTTAATGTCAGCCACAAGAGCCTTCCTCTCTCATAATACAGTTTAACACTCTGTAAGGTATAGAATGGCTTTGTGATTAAAAATAGGCCTAATATACAACTTGAACAATTAGGAATATATCTCCCCCTTTGGCATAAGAGCAAGTTCTTCTCACCCCAAAATCAAAGGTGCTAGTTCCTAATATTCCAATGAAAGTTGACATCCTAAAGATCACAGTGAGGGGTAAAGAAGGTCTGGAGATATATAGACAGGGCCAGCTTCATGGGCTTGAGCCCTGTGCAGTCACATAGGACCCCATGCTTAGAAGGGTCTCTCATTTGGCTTAATGTTCTGCTGTCACCATTTTGAAATTCCTAACAACTGTTGAACAAGGAACTTCACATTTTCATTTTGAACTGTGCCCAGCAAATTTCATATCTGATCTTGTATTTAGGACCTCTGTTGTGTGGATCACTATGAGGCAGAAGCATGAAGCTGCAGAGACAGGAATGTGGAATTAGCTCCTGAGACACCAGAAGTGGAAGGGCCAAGGTCTATGCATCTGACTGACTGGGAGATAGTATATGCTCAAGGATACAAGAGAAAAAAGAGATCTTTGTTATCTAAAAGTCAAGAAATGCTTCATTGAGAGGGCATTATTTGCACTCAATCAAACTAATAATTCTAGCTAAGATTTTATAGTATTGAGTAGGTTAGGCACTATTCTAATTTCTTTGTGTATATTAACTCATTTAATCATCTCTAGTACTGATTAGGAAACTGAAACAGAAAAGATTAAATAACTTGGCTAGGGTCCCACCATTCCTAAGTGGCTCACCCAGGCAGCTTAGCTCCAAAGTCCATGCTCTTAACATTGCAGAGAGCTTAAGGATTCAAATGATTACAGATAGCTCATTCACATGAACTCATCCTGATGAACATTTGATTTGCTATCTGTGTTAATTGAAATAATTTATGAAGATAAAGAATGATGGCATTTTAAAATAACGTTATAATGATGGCAACAGTTTATCCTTCTCTGAGTCATTTACCATATTCTCTTTTAGAGGTAGATCTAACTCTTCTTTCTCTTGGTAAAAAGATCCTTTGATTTAAGTGATTTGTCTTATGTATTCTCCTCAGGGTTATAGCACTTAGTACACATGTCCATTAGATATGTGCTGAATTAATGAGTAAGTGAACAACTGAACAAATGAATGAACAAAAACGATTACCTAAAGGCTAACTACAAGAGCCAAATAAAATGTATAATACAATATAAGGTTTTGCTCAGGAAGAGGTCTCTAAACACTTTTATAACATATTATATTTACATGATAACGTTTTTGGGGCATCATGTTATAAGGTTATCTGTAGCATGATATTGTAATCATGAAAGTGTTGATCCTACCTTGCTGATTTCATCAAGTGGCTGGTTGCTGGCATTTTCTTTTTGGATTATGTTCATTAGATCAGTATGAAACTTCTTTACATTCAGAAAAACAAGTGGGTTGTTTATTGAGATAATTTTCACCTGCTGCAGGGTTTCCTTTTACAAGAAAAAAAAAAGGAATAGATTCAGAGTTCTGAATGAAATAAATCCTACAATGAATTGAAATCCTACAAGTCCAAATGCCACTCATTTATGGAAGCAATCTCCTGGCTGATGTTTTCATTAAAATTTCTTTGGAGAATTTAGTATACTATCATACTTCTCAGGGAAAATATGTACTTCCTCTTTATTAAGAAACATTAGTAACCATGAGATAAGTCTGCAGCTTTTCAGAAAAATGCTCCTTATTCCTACTAATTGGGTTTTGGGGAGGCAACAGCCTAGACTATCCAAAGAGTATCATGAAGACTTATCCTCCTAAAAGTACCTCTTCCACTCAGTCTAGAAATTTAAAATTCCTTTACCTAGCCATCAGTATTTTTAAAAATGAAAATATGTCCTAAAGGGTCACTGTCAGTCATTTACCTCATAATGACATAGTTGTCCTTAGGCAGGAATATAACCTTACAAGTGACTGATAGTTCTAACTGAGGGAAAGAAACCAAGAGGTATTATCAAGAAGGTAATTTCACTTTGGGCAGGCCTAGATTACATTGGATTTAGGATATAGGCAAGACATGAGGAAATGGGGAAGGAAAAATTTCAAAACAAAAGGTGTCTGCTTTGGCCATTTGCCCAGGTCTTCCTGGCAATACCATCTTCTCCATGACCTTTGGGGCAGGGGTCTGTCTTAGAAACTGAGAGGATGGTAAGTTCTATGAAATGATAACTCCTTACCAACTAAATAAAGCAATATCCCTTCAGACTTTAGTACTCACATTGAGGAGGAGACACATACAGGCAGAGATAGAAAGGTAAAAGAAAATATCAGATATATGAATTTGGACAATTAGTTTAACGTCTCTTAGATTCCTTGCTTTTTAAAGTAGGTAATTTTTTTAAAACAATTCCATCATTTAATAAGTCTGAATTCATTTTTACCACATGGTATTGTACATGGTCAGCTGTTGAAACAGATTTCTTTTAAACAGATCTTAGTTTTAAAAAAGTCATAGATACTGTGAGTTCTGTATAAACTGGTGGATAGTAAATTAGTTCCTTTGTTTTGACTTATAAGCCTCAATTTCACTGCAGAGTAAAGAATGTAGGCCAAAGAAAGCATAATTGGTCACTCATATAGAACAGTATTATTTCTATAATTTGAAGCTTTCTGAATGGACGGGTTCAAGCCTGATATAACTGTAAAAAGCTTACTTAGTGAAAAGACTAGATGGAAATCATACAAAATGTTATTAACTTTAATCAATAACTTAAACAGCACTATGTTACTAATTGCTATTCAAACTCAAAAATCTGTTTTTGAACCCCCATGAAGGCAGCAGGGGTACACAACCATGCCACCTTGTACTTAGGGGAGTGTCAATATATATTTCAACAGAAACTTTGGCTTTAGGAAAGAGTCATAATGGCTTTATAATGTCAAATAATGGCTTTAATTGTCATTTTAAGTATACCACAGGGGAAAGTGTGCTTTAATTAAATATATATACCAGTGATGCTGGTAAGGTTGAAAGTTACTCCTAATTTTGATAGCTATAAAAACTAGTTTGTACATGACAAGACAATGAGAGAAAAACAAGCAATTCCTTTGAAACAAATAAACAAACAAAAAAGTTCACAGTGTTTTGTATCCAACAGTATGCATTTTATGACAATAACATACAGATTGAGCACACTAGGTCTCTATATCCTAAAGAAAATGAGCATTTACATTATTCATGGGCTGTACTGAATTTTAAAAAAAAAGATCAACTATACACTCACCCCTTACACAGGATAAACTGTCCTGGGCTGTATAGCTTTAGCACCATCACTAAAGTTGTTTGTAAAAGCTGACCAATATACATTTCAGTTTTAAAAATGAAGGATATATAGTATATGTTACAAGTCTCAAGTAGGCAGTGTCAAAATGACATCTATTTCTTTGCTTGCTTTGTGATCATACCCCTTGGAGGTGTTATGGGTCTCATGGTATTTGGTTTCTTTTTCTCTGCAGGATTAAAATCTGAAAAGGACACATTAGTGTTTCATCCACACTCATCATGGCACCTGCATTGTCAAACCCTCCACAACAATTGGGTGCAGAAAACAGAGTGACCAATTGTCTCTTTGCAAAAAAATTATATCCGTCTTCAACCACCTGATAGGCTCTACATATAAAATCCAAATCATACTTATGGAGAAATTTTGCAACCACTTCTGCACCAAATGTGAAGGACACGCCTCTGTCATTTTCCACCCAGCCTAAGACATCTTTATCAGGGTCAGACCACAAAAGATCACAAAGAAGACTTTGATCTGGTACATCAATTGGTCGAATAATTCACTGAATCTGCTCCATAGACTGAAGATCCTGGTGATAAACCTCCATGACAGCAGAATATTTTCTCATCCATGATGGCTGCTATCGGTAAACAGTTAAAGCAATCTGTGAAAGTTTTCCATAGTTTAATGTTGTATCTTCTTTTACATTCATCATAAAATCCATAAATTCTATTGATGCTGGCACATTCGTGATTTCCTCTGAGAAGAAAAAAATTCTCGGGATATTTGGTTTTGTAAGGCAATAAGAGGCAGATAGTCTCCAATGACTGCTATCCCCTGTCCACATAGTCCCCCCAAAACAGGTAATTGCTTTCTGGAGGGAAAACACCATACTCAAAAAGTCGAAGCAAATCATAGTATTGCCCATGGATATCACCACATATTGTGAGTGGTGCTTCAAGTTCCAGTAGGATAGGCTGACTTTGGAAGATTTCTCCGAACTTTAAGCAAAGTCCTCTGATTTCGTTCTCCTGTAGCTGGACATTCTTACCAGGTTTGGACCCTCTCACTTCCAGCAGCCATTGGATGATGCTGTCGATGTTCAGTTTATATCTTCCATTACGCTCCCCCCGCCGACCTTCCCGTAGCGGCAACAACTACGGCTAGTGCCTTGGGATTCACGCCTCCTTTCCCACACCACCAGCACAGACATGGTGGTGGCAGCGGTGGCAGGGGATCCCTGTTTCCTCCTTCTCTCCCCACTGGAACCACGAGAGCTAACGTAGGTAAATTTTTAAGCTAGATAATGTCAAAAAGTTTCTATAGCTACACAACTGTTTAAACTCTAGAAAGTTAGAAGATTTGCTGAAAATAAACAATTCAAGAAAACAAAAACGCTTAAGTTACCAAATTAACTTTTTTTTTTTGCTGTACGCGGGCCTCTCACTGTTGTGGCCTCTCCCATTGCGGAGCACAGGCTCCGGATGCGCAGGCTCAGCGGCCATGGCTCACGGGCTCAGTCGCTCCGCGGCCTGTGGGATCTTCCCGGACTGGGGCACGAACCCGTTTACCCTGCATCGGCAGGGGGACTCTCAACCACTGCGCCACCAGGAAAGCCCTACCAAATTAACTTTTAATCAAGAGGAAATCTCTTATAAGCCAAAAATAAAACAATTATTTGGCCTGTCAGGTTTAGTTATGACAAAGACCCACATCTTAAATTGACTCATTAATCACACCACATGTTTGTGCCAATATGGTTTAAGATAATATACTTTTTAAAGATAGATATTTATTAAGGAACAGAGACTCAAATGGGGCAAGAAAAGAAATTCTCAATAGAGTTGAATTCACTGAGTGGGGAGGGGTCTTCCAAATTGAGAATGAGTGTTTCATGTGAAGAAGGGGTGGGAGCATGCATAAACAGAAGGGAGGAGTGACAGATCACCACTACTCTTGAAGTTAGCTAAAAATTCCACCTAAGAGTTCATATTCAAATTTTTCTCTATCTTACTGTTTTCCCTCTTAGTTTTGATACAAAACATTAAATAACTAGTCAGGTGTAATATTCTAATAAGATTTCCATGTGACACAGTTATTATTCAGGTAGGTAGATAGACTGGAACAAATCAAGTTTTAAAGACATGGAGAAATTTCAGCACTTTCATCTTCCTGCAAATCCCCTCATTCACTTCCTCACATAATTAGCTTGACAAGAAGGTATGAATTAGGTAGAATTTATTAACCAGTGATCTTTAAACTGAAAAATACCAAACTTGAATTCTGTTTCAAAGCTAAGAATGTCAAGGCTATTGGAATACGGCTGTACTTGTGGGGTGGCTACACTGAGGACTTTAGAGGCCTGAGTCAGTCTGGGACTTTGTATGAGCATTAAATTCCCATGGAAAATTTAAAGGAGGAAAAGAAAGGGATAGGAAAGGAAGGTAGCATTGGTGGAAAACTCGAGCCTGGGACACCTTCAAAGTCTTTGAACTCCAATAGCTTTCTATGAAGCAAATCTTTCCATACTTGTTAAAAAACACAAGCCATTTCCCTAGGTGTCACAGAAGGACTCCTGCTGCTACTTTCTACTTCCAGTCTACTCAGAAATACCCTGACACTGATCCTTCTGATAGGAGGCCAGTTCTCTCTGTTCTGAGGGCAATCATGAGGTACTAAAACAAGCAAAAATGAAAAATAAAGAAAAAAAAGGTTAGTGAAACATTACAAAGCAGGTTCAAAGTAAGGCCAATTTTTTAATTGACAAAAATTCAAGTTGACATTTTCTTTCTTCACTTTAAACTTGTTTGGGTCATCCTTCAGAACAAGAAGCTAGAACTCAAACATAATTGGCCTGCCTAAACATGGATTGAGTGAGACAATTTATATGTTGTTTCCTTAAAAAGGTGTCCACTGTGCAAGAAACAAATCCTAGTGGCATCAATTACCCTCTGCTAATAAAACAGAGGGTCACTGATTGTGTTAACAAATACCATGACCCCACTTTGCTTTATTCCCTTCCCTATTCCCTATCTTCCTCCATCATTTTATTTGGAATAGACTATTAGTTTAGTTTGACTGTTTTATGTCAACTTAATAATGGAAAAGAGGTTTCCAAATAACTGAACTAGTCTGGACCATGATTATTCTGTGAACTTTACATCTATGACCCATGCTACCCTCTTATCTGCATGCTGATACAAGTTTTCTGTTGTTGTTCTATTGATTTGTTGCCTGTTGATTGCTATATATATGGTGGTTACACATGCCACTGAAAGTTCAAACTAATCAACAATAGAATTATCATTTTTAAAGTAGTAATTTATCTGCTTATGATACCTTGAAACTATCTGACCTACAAAAATTATTAGTTGCACGAAGGAAAAGGAAACTAAACTTACATCATCCATTTCTGTCTTCACTTTAAATTCCATTTCTTTCATATTTTTTATACTCAGAGTCTTTGCTCTAGAATTAAGGCAGATATAAAATACAATGTCATTTCCAAATTACTACATTAACCATGAAGAAATAAAAAGGATAAGTCATTTTATTTTAACAATTAGAACATATTTAGAAGGGTTTAGATGCTATATCCCATTTGTTCATAAGACACTGGTAAATGTGTATCTCTCTGGGATCCTCAGAAACAGAGACATCTAAATAGAGATTTTAAAATGTAATTTATCTCACCTGGGCTCCCAGCTACCATATCTTCAAGCTAAAGAGGTGGATTGATAAAGAAGAGCAATAAGGGAGAAGGCTAGAAAGTATATGGTATTTAAGAAAATTTTGTTTTAGGGTAAAGGAAGTAAAGAGGGAATCAATGGCAAGATCGGACCACATAACAATGAATCTAGATACAGAAACTTCATAAAGATAGAATCTATAGAGGTAAAACTTAAATTTTTAAGAATATATTATTTCACAAAGAATTTCAAGGGAAGGATGAGAAGTGAGTAGAAGCATTATCAGATGATGAACATTGGGAAACAGAAAAAGAATTGATCAAAATATGGAATGGTTTACAGATGTGCAGTAAAAAACAAAAAGAATGTGTTCATTAATAAATTATCTAGAAAAAAGTAGCTAGATTAATAAAGCTTCTGAAAAATTAAATTTTTTGAGGTTACTTAACTTTTCAAATGATTACATTGTTATATGGTTTGTGTCTCATTAAATACTATATCCATTCACTTAAAAAATAGCTCTGTGATGCACTGTATAGCTGTGGGGTTAATTTGTTTACTTTACTTTAATAGATTTTATATATTCTATTTTATAGTTCTGACAAAATATTTCTCTTCATTAAGACAAGTGCTGTCATATATCACATGTAGATAAAAACTTCTATATAAATAAAACATGAGAGTAATACTATCTATTCCACAGAAATAAAAGTAACTGGCAACAGTATATTTGCTGCTGTGTCAGAATAAACAGCATTTAAATAAGATCTTACCTTGGGAAACGACCAATCACAATAGCTATGGTACACACAACACCAAACAGCAGCCCCACATTGGCAGCAAAGCATATTGTAAATATATATGTACTGACCCATATGCCCTGAAAGACAAACAGGAAACAAGCTATGGGTCCTTTATATTCTCATCTTTCTCGTTTTTGCCAAATTCCTCACAATCTTGTTCTCTACCATTCCTGTGATGAAATCTCTCAGCAAGAATATATTACTCAAGGAGTGGTAAACAGAAGCCCAGAAACACAAAAACAAACCCAGGCCCCAGCGGACTCCCAGTGACAGAGGTTAAGGGAAAGACAAAGGGAAAAGGCACATTCTTTTTATATAGATGCTGCCAACCCTTATTTCAATCCCCAAAAAACTTTCTGTTTAAGATCTGTAAATAGTTGGCTGATGTGCTTGCTTCAAAAGCATTCCATAATTACCTACTGTTTTCTCATTTGGTGTAATAATATTACAAACAAGTGTTTGTAAATTTTTGGTCATTCTCAGTAATATTCTGTTTTCTGGGATTGCTATAAAGAGAACTAAGATAGCTTATTACTATTGATACATAGGACTCTCAAAGCCTATTGTTAAAATGACTGACTCTAACAGCACAACCAAAGCCACTTTTAGGCCAACCACTATAAAAATCGTTATACTTTTATTTGCAAGGGTCACTTCTTGTGAAATTGTGAAAGCTAAAAACTCAAGGCCAACTTAGTTCTTGGGAATATTTCAAAAGATTGCAAGAAAATTCTATTTCTCCTTCAACTGGGATTCCAACAATATTGCAGTTTTGTCTACCACCTGAAATTACAATTTGCAACAGGATACTGTATTATATTGGCAATTCTAAGTTTATTTCTGACAAAAATAGCTTTAAAAGGAAAATAATTTGTGAAATCCAGAAAGTTATATTTTCTAAACACAAAATTCTGCATTTGGCAAATAGTAGACCAACAAAATTTTCAAACTCTCTCTTTTCTCCCAAATTACCTGCATTACTTTATGCAAGTAATTCTAAGTTGATTTCTTTCTGTCCCAATAGCTGTATTACCATTTTAAACAACATAATTCAATTCCATATGCTAATGAAAGATAAATTTCTCTATAATCTGAAAACAGCACAGATTCTTGGAGGGGTATAGGTTTCTTTTTTCCAGACAAGTTTGAAACAAATGTTTCTAAAAGGTATTTTTTAACTTGAAATTTTTTACTTCTCCTTTATCTGTATTATTTATCTACACTGAGCTTGAGTGGTTCTTAATGTTGAGCTATTTTCAAAAGCTAAGCTCTTGGAAGCAAATGGACAGATTTTTATCTGTAAAATTCCTTTTTGATATAGAAGAAACAAACATTTGGGAATAAATGAGAAACTATATTTTAAGTGTTCTCATGTTAAGATCCATCACGTACAAATGTAATGCTGTTAGCACTTATTATTACACCATCCTGTCATCTAATAGGTTAGACACTGAGATGTTTTTCCTCTATTCAGGTGAATGGAGAGTCATTTGAATCTTCTATTTGTACACAGTGTGTCTTTTCCTTCCCAACTTATTGCACCAAACTTGATTGTGTACAAAATAAGGCTGCAAATTTTTGATCGTTACTTCAACTTGCCATGATTGCTCTGTTTCTCACTCATCCCCTAATGCTTACTGAACCTGCCTGGGTGTGGCAGAATAAGACCTCACCAAAAGCTTTGTAAGTCCTGTTCTTCCTGGCCAACCTTCATGATTCAATATAGCATGGGGAACTGAGGATCCTGGTCCCTGCCGTTTAAAAAAACACAGAGCCTGGATGCCATGATTCATCAGAGCGACCAAAAATGTTGGTACCATCTGGTTCTATTTTTAAAGTGAATTTACTCTCCCACAATATCATCTATTGTAAGCTGGACTTATAATGCTTCATTATTTTCCAGGGCTACATTTATAACTTTGAAAATAATATCAAATAGAAATTAGTAACATAGACAAGTAAATAGTTCCACTGGTTAGAATAAGTCCCAACACTATTCTGTAACAATTCCTATTAAAATCCAAATCCTAGATGTCATAGCTATAAGGAATTGGGTTCTTGAAACCCCTTTTTTTTTTTTTGAAACCTTATTTTTTTGCATTATGCATTCTTACTTTATCTCCTCCCTATTTGGCACTCACAGCCCCTAAACATAAGATAACCCCAAAGTTGGCCTCAAGTAGGGAAGACATAAACTCTTCCTTTTACAGAAAATGTATTGGTGTAAAACACAGTTCAGCAGATAATCAATCACTTCACTTCTCTGCTCCATCTGTTATGGTGATTGATCCATATTATTAAATTTCTGTAGGTCTTAATTCTATCTCTACTGTTCAGTTACTCAAACTCAGTTCTAAGCCCATCAGTAAGGCTTCCATTTTGGATCCCTATTTCCTCATTATCTCAAAGAGGGTTCTGATCTACAACTCAAAGTAGAATTATTATTAAACTGTAAAAAGTTTAAAGAAATAAAAATTTCTAATTTTTCTTTTATTTTAACATCTTTATTGGAGTATAATTCCTTTACAATGTTGTGTTAGTTTCTGCTTTATAACAAAGTGAATCAGCTATACATATATCACCATATGTCCTCCATCTTGCCTCTCCCTCCCACCCTCCGTATCCCACCCCTCTAGGTGGTCACAAAGCACCGAGCTGATCTCCCTGTGCTATGCGGCTGCTTCCCACTAGCTACCTATTCTACATTTGGTAGTGTATATATGACCATGGCACTCTCTCACTTCGTCCCAGCTTACCCTTCCCCCCACCCTGTGTCCTAAAGCCCATTCTCTACATCTGCGTCTTTATTGTCTTTATTCCTATCCTGCCCCTAGTTCTTCAGAACCTTTTTTTTTTTTTTATTCCATATATATGCGTTAGCATGCGGTATTTGTTTTTCTCTTTCTGACTAACTTCACTCTGCATGACAAACTCTAGGTCCATCCACCTCATTATAAAAAACTCAATTTTGTTTCTTTTTATGGCTGAGTAATAGTCCATTGTATATATGTGCCACATTTTCTTTCTCCATTCATCTGTGATGACTATTTACATGTTTTCTTAAACTTTCAATGTTCAAATTACTTTACACATACATACATCTTTGGTAACTTTGCTTCATATTTAGGTATATTCTAACTGTTGAGTTATCTGGACATATTCTGTCTACTGGGTGATCTAGCATATATCCACAAAAGTCTGTGCAATATTATCACTAAAAATGCTTTGCCCAGATCATATTCCAATAACCCATGGCCTCTCACTGTTGAATTCCTTAACAACTAGAGATACCTGTCAACTTCAACCACAGGAGGCCATTGTCAAGCTAAACCCAACATCGCATTTAATTATCATGTACCTGCTATATCCGTGTCACCTTTCTCAACATTATTTTCTTCCCAAACCATACTCCCTACTTACTCCAGGTTTTCAACTCCTACCTCTACGTAGGAGATTACAAATTATGAGCCATTAAAGCAGTTTCAAACAGTCTACCAAATACCTTCAAACTCAGTGTGTCCAAATGCAAACTCATTAACTTCATCCCCCAAATCTTCTTCTACTGTCCTCTTTCAGTTATAACACTAATATTCTTCAAGACACTACAATCAGAAACCTTGGAATAATATTTTACTCTTTCTCCTTTTTCATCTACTTGTCCAATCATTTCCAAGTCCTATCAATTATTAATAAAAAATATCTCAAATTATGCCCTCTTCTCAATTCACTGATAATGTCCTAGTTCATAATTTGCTATTGTTCCCTTAAACTGTTCTAACAACCTCCTACTTAACTATCAGCTTTTGTTATCAGCATTGTAAACCATTTGCCATATTGCTGTCAGAATAACCTTTCTAAGTATAGATTTGGATATCAGATTTAGAGAGTGTATTAAAATCATTTTTACTTTACTCCCCTCTATTAAATTCCTCCCAAAGCAATATAAAAATGAATATATACAGAGGAAAGTCCAGCTTTGATGAAACAAGAACATAGTCACAACTCTTAACTATAAAATACAATGTAGACTTGCAAAATTTGTAAGATATCAAGGACATTGGAAGCCAACAAATTTATCCTCAAAGTTTAATCAATCATAGATTTCTCCATGAATGTCACAATTTTAAAAATTCTATACAATAATCTTCTGATAAGAGCTTTAAGTTCTAGGGGCAATAGTGGACCACCAGAGAAGAAGGAAAGGTACCCGTATGGTATCTATTTGATACTATATAAAGAAGAGCAGTAAGATAAAATGTCATTTGTATCACTTACAACCTAGCTTCCTAACCAAAGGAGACTGACAGAGATGAAACAAGGTGAAGAAGGTAGAGGAGACAGCTAGTAAAAGGTCATCAGAGAACCTGTGATTTGTGAGGCTTTATTTCAACTAGGGACAAATCTTCAGATGACATAGTTAAATCAGAGTCTTGAGATGCTCCACTTCACTTCCTACCTTCTGCCCTTCCCACATTATTTTTCAGCAAATAGCTACGTCCACTAAAGGTGCATCATAATCATAAAGGAATAATCAAGGAAGCTATATATATAAATGGGAAAAAGAAATAAAGTAACAAAATAGAGACAGAGGATAGGTTTAGGCAATAAAATCTCAGGAAAAATCCCTCAAAAATAGATATGAAGAGTCAAAGAAGAAAAACTGGGAAAGAAATTGGATGGAAACAAAAATATTACAGAGATAAAAGCCATATTTAAAATTTACTAAATAGGATAATCACAATAAGAAATACATAATCAGAGATACAGTGAATAGTCCAGAGAAACCATATGCACACACACACACACACACACACACACACACACACATGCACACCCCAAAATAATCACGGGAAAATGTACAGATTTTAAGAAACAAAGTAAATTAAAAATACATAATTCATTAAGAGAACAGAACATATATATTTGAAAAAAGATTCAAAGACATATTAGAAGAAAAATTTTGTATGTAATTCTTGATTCCAAGATCACAAGGATATGTCACTCTCTTAGAAATTTGATACTAACTGTTCAACCACAAGAAATATTCTGACAATATTACCAAACTTTATGAGCAAGAAAGAAACTCACTGAGCATCCATTTAGAAAAATAAGCTCACATTAAATAGTAAAAAATTATGTTGACCTGTGATTTCTCTGCCTTATCCCTCAATGTCTGAAGATTATTCAAGGTTAAAAAGCCTGGGGGAAAGCATTTTAGACTCAGCCAAAAACTTCCTTCTAGTATAAAAAGAAAACATGTTTTCACCATGAAGTAGTTCTGGGAATATAAAACACATGAGCCCTTCTTGGAAAACTGCTTTGTGATAACATACAAAATACAGCTAGAGGAACTGAAAGAAATAACTCAGGAATGCGAAACTATTTTTTTAAAGACTAAAGGTAACAACCAAATACATTTAAATAAGGTTCCATGTTCTATAATTCAATGAATGACATCGTTTTCCTCCAGTGCTGTTCCTAACTGAAAACTTAGGAGCCACTCCAGACTGATGCACTTCATGTGATGAATTGGTGATGAGGGATAACTAATGAAACCGCTTTAGTATTTTTCAACTCTATTCCTTCCTTTTGAATCTCAAGTGTTAGTTGTGGTCCAGGCCTCCTCATTTATTTGCCTGAATTATTAAAGAAGTGCTTCCAATTGTTGCATACTTCATCAGATCGATCCATCTTCCTCAAATTACTCATATGACCTTCCTAATACATAAATCTTATTCCTATTTCTCCTTTCAGTGATGCCTCACTGCCTTCATGATGAAGTTGAATCTTTGCAGGATGTAAGCAGCTCTCTCAGTCCAACCCTTTCTTAACTTTTCCAACCCCATCTGTTACTACTCTCACCTTCATGCTATAGGTTCTGTCCATCATTTCCTGGAAAAAGCCTTCCCTGACACCTCTCCCCTTCCATGATGGTAATGTGCTCCCCGTTACGTGATTAATGAGTTCCTTAGAAACACCTTTATCACGGGGTTTTCAGTAGCTTGTTAAATAAGTTTATATCTTCTCATTTTTCTGTTTCCATGTGCCATCTCGCACATATCACCTTAAAAAAGTCATTATCCTCCAACAGCCTAGTTAATTTTGGTCTCTTGGACTGCCCACAAAATACTGTTCCTTCAAGTCTCAGTTCATATTTCAGCTCTGCTCTAAGTCTTCTGTATTAACCCAGTAAAAATTAAATGTTCCAGCCTCTATTTTTCTCCAGTACTAAGTTTTTTCTTTTGCTTCCAGGTCATATTGTATCTTGCATCATATAATAGTTACTGTTTCTGTGCCTGCATCCTGCACAAATATTAGTGTCTAAAGAAGGTAAGTATTTCTTTATTCATCTCTGAATTCCACATGGCACCCACTATTGTACCTTGGTAGAAGCTCAGTAATATTGAGACTTAAGAGGAATATTATCGTTTTTTTAACATCTTTATTGGAGTATAATTGCTTTACAATGTTGTGTTAGTTTCTGCTGTATAACAAAGTGAATCAGCTATATGTATACATATATCTCCCCATATCCCCTCCCTCTTGCGTCTCCCTCCCACCCTCCCTATCCTACCCCTCTAGGTGGTCACAAAGCACAGAGATGATCTCTTTGTGTTATGCAGCTGCTTCCCACTATCTATTTTACATTTGGTAGTGTATATATGTCAATGTTACTCTCTCACTTCATTCCAGCTTATGCTTCCCCCTCCCCGTGTCCTCAAGTCCATTCTCTATGTCTGCATCTTTATTCCTGTCCTGTCCCTAGGTTCATCAAAACCTTTTTTTCTTTTTTTTTTTTAGATTCCATATATATGTGTTATCATACCGTATTTGTTTTTCTCTTTCTGACTTACTTCACTCTGTATGACAGACTCTAAGTCCATCCACCTCACTACAAATAACTCAATTTCATTTCTTTTTATGGATGAGTAATATTTCATTGTATATATGTGTCACATCTTCTTTATCCATTCATCTGTTAATGGACATTTAGGTTGCTTCCATGTCCTGGCTATTGTAAATAGTGCTGCAATGAACATTGTGGTACATGACTCTTTTTAAGAGGAGTATTACTAAAGTACGTGCCAGCATAAGTAATCCCCCAAAGTGTCTCAGATCAAAGGCCCTGAAGGAGGGAGAATACATAAATAATTGCATTTCAATATAGTGAATGCCATAACAAAGCTAAACAGAGGCTACTCATGAAATAATTCACCCATATAGGAGAGGGAGAGAATTTTGGATGTTCTTGCATAGATACATTTCTCTAGAACAAGTATATTAAACATTTATGTTAGTAAAATTCATATTTTATCATTGTTCAATATAATTTAATCTGTTCCTAGCAATATCCTATTAACATAATGCTCCTCTCAATGTAACCCATTTAAAAAACAATTCATGAGACTCTTTGTATTTAGAATGAATATGGTCACTATTAATATGTTTATCCTATATTAATGCAGCATACATTTCTTAGCAATAATTAATGCTGGCTTTTCATATATGTTATAAATAGTCTTATTTCTACTAGCTATTCTTTGATGAACTTCACTTCCAGAATCAATTCATAATGGAAACTGGGAATCCCCAAACCACTCAAGTTAGCTAGCATTTCTTTAAAAGTTCTTAAACACATCAATCAAATTTTGACAGAATTCCATTTCTGTTTCTTATAAAGACATTTTACATTTTAATATTTTTATTGAGTTTGAAAAAAGATAGCTTGTAAAATGTAAGTCTCAAATGGCTAAAACTATTTTTTGCAAATGGAACTATTAAAGCTTATTTTGTAACATGTGTTTAAGCCAAAGATAGTAATTTTAGATCAAATTTCTACTTACCCAATCAATTTTATTCACATTCCAATATTTTTTTAAATCTCGAAACTGTATTAGCATTCCCTTCAGTCCCACGACAATAATACTTGCAAGAACACACTACAAATAAGAAATAAGTTGATGAAGATGTAAGATAAAGATTTTAATCTAAATTTAAAAGAATCATGGTATTTTTATGTCTTTGTCTTTGAAGTACTTACTAAAGAAAAGCAATAACCATTTAGAAGACTGAAGTAATATTCATTTTGTTTAGAACTAACCTATTATTGTACTTTAGGAATATAATAGCAATTCTAGAAAACCACAGGGTACATGTTATGGCATTCTAAAAAAAAGGAAGAAAGGAAAAGAAAAGTAGTGAATTATAAGGGTGAATGTTATAAGGCTGAATGTCCTCTTAACTTTATAATAATTATTCACTGCCATTTGTTTGAAATGTGTTTGTTGCAAAAATTAAATATTTATATAATGTATTTCTTTAGAATTGTCTTGAGTATCAATTTTCTGGTTTCACCTGAATATATTTATAACTCTCTTGAAAAGTGAACTTGGTTATTGGGAGATCCTCTCGTGAAAGTGATTTATTCTTATTACATGAAAGAAGAATTAGAACAAGAAAGGCCTGACACTATCTCTGGATCTCTGAAGACCAGGATCTTACTCACATCACTTTAGTGCCCCAGGCTTCTGAAAAGCAAGGTAAATACATGTACTAATACTCTGAGTCACTTTGTATAACCATGCATCAAGGGTGGCAAGATGCATTTTGTTGCCTACTCTCTTGCCCAGTATGTATTTTCTAATAGTACACATTTTATAAAATTCTTCCAAAGTCTACTTCTTATAACAGACTTCCCTGGTGGTCCAGTGGTTAAGACTCTGTGCTTCCACTGCAGGGGGTGCAGGTTCAATCCCTGGTCAGTAAACTAAGGTCCAGCATGCCACATGGCACAGTCAAAAAAAAAAAAAGAATAAAAGAATGTCATGTACTTCTTATAACAGAGATTGCCTAGTTCCACCTTCCAAATGAATACAGAATAAATCTAATTCCACGATGTCATTTTTATACAAAAGCCTAAGAATTAGAAAACAGCCATAGTACCCTCCCATACTTTCCCCATCAAATGTGGACTCTTTCTACCTTTCCTCCATTCAGCCATTACTTATGTCACATAAGGTTTCAGATTTAGGATCATTGAGGTTGTTCTTCAAAGAAATTTTTAAAATACAATGATTCACATTAAAAGTAAAGTTAAAAAGTAAATAATAAAAAGCACTACTTACCATGGGCAGCCAGTAAAGCAAGGGTCCTATTGCATAGATGACTATCAGGATGAAAATGCAAGATATTAGACAAGCCACCTGTGAAATACAAGACAGACAAAAAAGAAAGCTTGAACTTTCTTATTATTCCAAAGTTATAGGGGGAAAAAGATAATTCTTTGTTCTTCTTGATAAGAAGAAACAAAATGTTGGCACGTGATTGTTAAATTAAATAGACTGTCATCTGTATTTTGGAGCTGAAGGAACCCAAATGTGACAGCTGACAAACTGGTGCAATCAAATTAAGTCAGCAATGTCAAAAAAAGCAATTCTAAACAAAGAAATAGGACACCATCAACTTTTATCACACATCACAGCATGGCTTTTTTGTTTGTTTGTTTGTTTAATAGTGAAAATGACATTTCAGCTAAAAGTCCTTTAGCCTATAGTTGTTCAGTCTGGCCCCCCTTCTCCTAGTTGTTTGGGTAATAACAATATGCAGTTTAGGGTTTTTCTGTGCTGATGACAAATTTCCACAGAAGCCTTTACTCTCTTCGTTGGAGTCCTTTGTTAATATGAAACAGTTATATGGGATTAAGGAAGCAGTCTCTGCAGTGAAACAGACTTAATTTTATTAATCCTGAAAAGTCATTAGTATTGTGTTCTAACCAACTCAACTTGCTGACAAAAGGTAATTCAAAACAGCTCACTCCTAGCTATGCTCCACTTAATGGAGAACAAATTTCACATAAGCAAATGCTCATGTCTTAATAGAAACATTTAGCCAAACTGTCAGCCTAACAAGAGGAAAGAGGGCTTTCACAGGACCAAAACGATACCCAAAATATCTTTATGGAAAAATCAAAGGAAATAAAGCCTATTAGAGTGGCTAAAAATAAATATATAAACAAATAATCAATAGCAAGGGCTGGCAAGGACTCAGAGCAACTAGAGTTCTCAGACACTACTAGTGGTAATTCAATATGGTACAGCCACTTCAAAACCAGTTTGGCAGCTTCTTATGGAGTTATGTATGACCCAGAAATACCTAAGAGAAAGGAAAACATACACTTATGAAAATACTTACATGTAAATATTTATAGCAGTTTTATTCATAAATACCAAAAACTGTAAATAACTGAATTGTCCACTAATTGGTGAATAGATAAGTTTTGGGACATCCATACAATAGAATACTACGCAACAATAAAAAAGAACAGACTATTGATACATGCAACAGCATGGATGAAACTCAAAACCATTAAACTAAATGAAAGAAGGTTGATACAAGTTCCTTCCGTATTTAGTGGAGCTCATCTACAGCACTCCCCAGCATATAAAGGGGGAAAAGTCCTTCTGTGGGGAATAAGTTATTAGAGAACTAAAGACTGTCCATAAAAGAAGTTATAGTACACAAAACTGTCACTAAACTGATTATTTAGGAGTAACTGGTGATTTTACATGATAATAATTTTTAAATAACAAAATATTATGCCTGTAACTCCACTAGACTGGAGAGAGCTAGTTGTCAGAAGGCAGATTAAAGGATTCATTCAGATACCCATGTGACTCAGTATATCCATGTTTATGTGGAAAGAAAATGACACCAACCGCTAAGGTGCACTTCATATCAAAAGACAATGGCATGAGGAGGACTTTCAAAGATGGTGGAGGATTAAGATGTGGAGATCACCTTCCTCCCCACAAATACATCAAAAATACATCTACATGTGGAACAACTCCTATAGAACACCTACTGAATGCTGGCAGAAGACCTCAAACTTCCAAAAAGGCAAGAATATCCTCACTTACCTGGGTAGGGCAAAAGAAAAAAAAAAAAAAAAGAGAGACAAAGGAACCAGTATGGGACCTGCACCTCTGGGAGGAAGCTGTAAAGCAGGAAAAGTTTCCACACACTAGAAATTCCCTTCACTGGCCGGGGAGGGGGAGCTTCAGGGAGTCAGAGGAGAGCTCAACAGGGTGTGGAGGGCAAAGTGGAGAGATTCCCACACAGAGGATCGGTGCCAACCAGTGGGTGGGGGCTGGGGCTGAGGCTTGGACTTTGCAGGTCAGACCCCAGGGAGAGGATTGGTGTTGGCTGCGTGAAGACAGCCTGAAAGGGGCTAGTACACCACGGCTAGCCAGGAGTGAGTCTGGGAAAAAGTCTGGACCTGCTGGAGAGGCAAGAGACCATTGTTTTGGGGTGCGCAAGGAGAGGGTCTTTCTGCTCTGTGTGCCCACAGACGTCAGAGCACCGCCTAAGTGAGCTCGAGAGATGGGCGCAAGCCGCGGCTATCATCTCAGACCCAAAGGCAGGCACGGACTGCTACTGCTGCCGCCGCTGCCACCAAGAGTCCTGTGTGCAAGTGCAGGTCACTACCCACACCTTCCTGGGAGCCTGTCAGCACACCACTGCCAGGGCACCATGATCCAGGGCCAACTTCCCTGGGAGAACACACAGCACACCTCAGGCTGTTGCTACTTTACACCAGCCTCTGCCATTGCAGGCATTCCCCACATCACAATTGTGACTAGCGTACCCCTCCCTCTCCTCGGCCTGAGTGAGCAAGAGAGCCCTAATCAGCCTCTACTTTAACCTTGTCTTGTCTGGGTGGGGAAGAGACACCTGAGGGCAGCCTACATGCAGAGGCAGGGCCAAAACCAAAGCTGAACTGCAGGAGCTGCGCGACAAAAGAAGAGAAAGGGAAATCTCTCTGTGCAGCCTCAGGAGCAGCAGATTACATCCCCACAATTGGCTTGGTAAACCCTGCATCTATGGAATTCCTGAATAGGTGTTCCCAAAATTGTGACTGTAGACTTTGGGGGCAACTGTGGACTTGGGGTTTAATTTCCGTGTTTGACTTCTTTTTGGTTTTATGTTTATCTCAATTTAGTTTTTAGTGTTTCTTTTCATTTATGAGTTTGTTTATTGGTTTGGTTGCTCTCTTCCTTTTTTGTTTTCTTCCCTTTTGTGAGTGTGTGTGTGTGTATGTTTCTCTGTGTGATTTGTCTGTTTAGTTTTGCTCTTTAAAAAAAATTAGGCATTTATATGAATACTCAGGAATATAAAACTGGCCAGAAGGAATTTGGGGTTCATGTGATCTAGAAAATATTCAACATTAAACTGATATCTGGTATTGAAGGTGGCTTAAGCTTGTTGATCTAATTAATATAGACATGTCTTTATTGTCACTAATATTAGGCATAATACTTTATGGTACCTAGGAATGGAATAAGAGCTTATTACATCTGTTGCAAGGAAAATAACGTGATAGTATGAAACTTTAAATGTAAATGAGATAAGAGCTTTCAGGTAAATGCTATAGGAATAATTATGTTCTGAAAATTATCTAAAATAGTGTCTCCAGATTTTGGTAACTATTACTTGCCACTTGGTTTTCACTAAAAATTAAGGTTTTTAAGAGTTGGGGACTCTAATTTAAATATGTAATTAAAGCTACTAAAAATAATAAAATCTTTCACTATATAATAGGAAAGTGGGACATATGTTTTGAGTAAAAAGGAGTTTTATGCATGGTCAGACTGGGAGTATATTAAACTTAATTGGGTAAATGGATTTTGTTATTAAAAGTAGACTGGTGGGGGGACCTTGAAGATGGCGGAAGAGTAAGACGCGGAGATCACCTTCCTCCCCACAGATACACCAGAAATACATCTACATGGAGAGACCAGATCCAGCCTTATCCACCACAACACAGGCACTAGTCCCCTCCACCAGGAAGCCTACACAACCCACTGAACCAATCTTAGCCACTAGAGACAGATATCAAAAACAGCAGGAACTACGAACCTGCAGTCTGCACAAAGGAGACCCCAAACACAGTAAGATAAGCAAAATGAGAAGACAGAAAAACACACAGCAGATAAAGGAGCAAGATAAAAATGCACCAGACCTAACAAATGAAGAGGAAATAGGCAGTCTACCTGAAAAAGAATTCAG